>NW_026262579.1:0-158828 GCF_009764475.1 Pristis pectinata
GAGGTTGGTACAAGAGGTGTTGAGAGGGTGGGAAGAGGTTGAGTGGGGGAATGGGTGGCCAGAGGGGGAGGGGGAGAGGGATTGATAGGGGGATACGGGGATAGATGTCGAGAGGGAGGTGGAGGGGGTTAGAGGGGAGATAGAGGGGGAAATAGAAGGGGCGAGAGTGGGAAAGAGGGGATAGAGAGAGAGGAGAGCAAGAGAGGGTAGGGGCAGATAAAAGGGAGAGGGCGTGGGAGAGGGAGAGCGGGAGAGTGGGGAGAGAAGGGGAAGGGGGTATCGGTATTGGTATTGGTTTATTATTGTCACTTGTACCGAGGTACAGTGAAAAACGTGTCTTGCATCCCGTCTGTACATGTCAATTCATTACACAGTGCAGGTACATTGGGTTAGTACAGAGTTCATTGATATAGTACAGGTAAAAACAATAACAGTACAGAGTAAAGTGTCACAGCTACAGAGAAAGTGGTCATGATGTCATAGGTCATAGTCCATCTCATTGTATAAGGGAACTGTTCAATAGCCTTATCACAGTGGGTTAGAAGCTGTCCGTATGTCTGGTGGTACGTGCCCTCAGGCTCCTGTATCTTCTACCCAATGGAAGAGGAGAGAAGAGAGAATGTCCCGGGTGGGTGGGGTCTTTGATTATGCTGGCTACTACACCAAGACAACGAGAGGTAAAGACAGAGTCCAAGGAGGGGAGACTGGTGTCCGTAATGCGCTGGGCTGTGTCCACAACTCTCTGCAGTTTCTTGCGATCTTGGGCAGAGCAGTTGCCGTACCAAGCCGTGATCCATCCTGATAGGATGCTTTCTATGGTGCATCGGTAGAGGTTGGTGAGTGTCAAAGGGGACAAACCAAATTTCTTTAGCCTCCTGAGGAAGTAGCGGCGCTGGTGAGCTTTCTTGGCCATGGCATCCACGTGGTTTGTCAAGGACAGGATTTTGGTGATGTTCACTCCCAGGACCCTGAGGCTGTCAACCCTCTCGACCTCAACACCATTAATGTCGACGGTTGGATGTACACCACCCCCTTTCCTGAAGTCAATGACTTTAGTTTTGTTGACATTGATGGAAAGGTTGTTGTCATGACACCATTCCACTAAGCTGTCTATCTCCTTCCTGTACTCCGACTCATCACTGTTTGAGATACGGCCTACAACGTTGGTATCATCTGCAAACTTGTAGATGGAGTTAGAGCAGAATCTGGCCACACAGTCATGAGTATATAGGTAGTAGAGCAGAGGGCTGTGGACGCAGCCCTGAGGTGCACCAATGTTGTGAATAATCGTGCCGGAGGTATTACTGCCTATCCTCACTGATTGCGGTCTGTTTGTTAGAAAGTCAAGGATCCAGTTACAGAGGGAGATGTTGAGTCCGAGGTCTCGGAGTTTGGTGACATTGTATTGAAGACAGAGCTGTAGTCAATAAACAATAGTCTAACGTCAGTGTCTTTACTGTCCAGATGCTCCAGAGCTGAGTGAAGGGCCAGGGACTGTTTCAGCGATTGTTGAATTGCAATGGGTCCAGGTTGTCTTGTAGGCTGGAGTTGATGCGTGCCATGACCAACCTCTCAAAACACTTCATGATGGTGGATGTCAGAGCAACTGGTAGGTAGTCATTGAGGCATGTTACCTTGTTTTCTTCAGTACCGGGATGATAGTGGTCTTCTTAAAACAGGAGGGAACCTGAGATTGAAGTAGGGAGAGGTTGAATATGTGAGCAAATACTTCTGCCAGCTGATCAACACAAGATCTGAGCACGCGTCCCTGGACACCATCTAGGCCAGGTGCTATCCTCGTGTTCACTCTTCGGAAGACTGATCTTACATCCTCCACTGTGATCAGAGGTTCAGCTTCGTTGGTGGCTGTCAGAGTGGATGGTGACAATCCACTTCCTTTTTGTTCAAAACGTGCATAGAATGCGAGAGAAAGGGAGAGAAAGAGGCGAGAGAGACCATCCTCGAACTCTCCGACAAGCGCAGAGGGGGCAGGAAGCGGGCGGAATCCCCTCCTCGAGGCAGTAAGGGACGATGCCAGATTCTCTGTCCACCGTCCTCCCTCCCCAACATCAGGATCTCCCCGCTGACCCCCACCTCCATCACTGCCCCCCCTCGCCCCACTCTCTTGCCAATGGGGAGAGGGGGCCGACGGACCCTCGGTCGCCACTGAGACCCTGCCGTCGGAGCAGGTGACACCAGAGCATGGACTGTCCGCTGTTGAAGGTTACAGGGCAGAATTCAGAGGGGAAGCCGGTGAGTGACGAGTGAGGGGGAGACGGAGATTTGGGGGTGGTGTGCGTGGGGGGGCAGGAGGAGACACGTTTGCAGAGGGAGGGGCGTGCAACGGCTCCTAACCTGGACACAGCCCATTGAGGGGCATCAGCTGCTCGGGTTCTCCCTGCATGAAGCTCCTGACCAGGCAGATGTTGTGGGATCGTGCTGTGTACCAGAGTATACACACGAGACCAACAGCCCGTCCTCCTGCGGGCGGTGTGTGGGTAGGGGAGCGAGAGAGAGCGGGGTCAGTCGGATCCAAGGATAACCAGCCCAGCACAGCAACACCCCACAAAACCCCCAAATCACGACCAACACCCCAACCTCCAACGTGCCACAACACCCCAACATCACCCACAATACCCCGACCTCCAACACCTCCCACAACACCCCAACCTCCAACACCTCCCACAACAGGCCAACACCTCCAGATCTGCCCACAACACCGCAAAACCTACAACACCACTCACAACACCCCAACACTTCGCAACAACACCCCACAACTGCGCAACCTCCAGCACCGCCCACAACACCCCATCACCTCAAACACCGCCCACAACACCCTAACAGCTCCCACAGCACCCCAACATCTCCAGAAACGCCCACAGTAGCCCAACATCCAACACCGCCCACAACACCCCAAGACCTCCAACACAGCCCACAGCACGTCACACCTCCATCACAGCTCACAACAACCCAACCTCCATCACAGTATATCATGGTACAAGCCCTTCGGCCCACGACGTTATGTCGACCTTTTATGCTGCATAAGGTCTATCTGAACCTTCCATTTCCCTCCATTTCTCAATCATTCCTGTGACTAAATAAGAAGCTCTTCAAGATCACCAATGTCTGACCCACAACATCTGGGGGCAGTGCGTTCCACGCACCCACCACTCTCTGTGTAATAAACTTACCTCTGACATCCCCCTTGTACATTCCTCCAATCACCTTTAAATTATGCTCCCCTGTGTTAGCCATTTTCGCCCTGGGAAAAAGTCTCTGACTGTCCACTCGATCTATGCTCTCTTATCATCTTATACACCTCTATCATGTCAACTCTCTTTCTCCTAAGCTCCAGAGAAAAAAGTCCCAGCTCACTCATCCTATCCTCATGAGACATGCTCTCCAATCCAGGAAGCATCTTGGTAAATCTCCTCTGCACCCTCTCCAGGGATTCCACATCCTTCCTATAATTTGATGACCAGAACTGGTCACAATAGTCCAAGGGTGGTGTAACCAGAGTTCTATAAATCTGCAACAGTACCTGGTGGCTCTTGAACTCAGTGCCCCGACTAATGAAGGGCAACACACCATACGCATTCCAAACAAACCTATCGACCTGCGCGTCAACCTTGAGATCTAAGGACCTGGTCACCAAGAACCCTCTGTTCCTCCATACTGCTAAGAGTTCTGCCATAAATACTGTATTCCGCCTTCAAATTCGATCTCCCGAGGTGCATCACTTCACACTTATTCGGGTTGAAGACCATCTGCCACTTCTCATCCCAGCTCTGAATTCTACCAATGCCCTGTTGTAATCGACAGCATCCTTCTACTCAATCCACAATTCCAACTACCTTTGTATCATCAGCAAGCTTACTAACCCACCCATACACATCCTCATCCAAACCATTTATGAAAATCACAAAAAAGCACGAGTCACAGAACAGATCCCTGCAGAACAGCACTGGTCACCGACCTGCAGGCAAAATATGCTCCATCTATCACCACTTTCTGTCTTCTATGGGCGAGCCAATTCTGAATCAACACAGCCAAGTTTCCTTGGATCCTATGCCTCCTGACATTCTGAATAAGCCTTCAATGAGGAAATTTAACTAACGCCTAACTAAAATCCATGTACACAACATACACTACTCTACTTTCATCAATATAGTTTGTCTCATCCTCTAGAATTCAATCAAACTCGTGAGGCACAGCCGACCCCTCACAATGCCATGCTGACTGACATTAATCAGCCTTTGCTTCTCTGAATGCTTATAAATCCTGTCTCTGAGAATCTTCCCTAGTAACTTGCCCACCTCTGAAGTAAGACTGACTGGCCTGTAATTCCCAGGGATATCCCTACTTCCTATCTTAAACAACAGAACAATATTTGCCACCTTCCAATAAATCGGCACTAACCTGTGGTCAGTGGGGACGCAAAGATTATCTCCAAAGGCGCAGAAATCTCTTCCCTTGCTTCCAGTAATAACCTTGGATATATCCCATCCGGTGACTCATTGATCCTCATGTTTTTCAAACGTTCCAGCACATACTCTTTCCTCAAGTCGACATGCACTGGCATATCAGCCTGTCGTACGCCATCCTCACAAACGTCAAGGTCTCTCTCTCTCTCTCTCTCTCTCTCTCTCTCTCTCTCTCTCTCTCTCTCTCTCTCTCTCTCTCTCTCTCTCTCTCTCTCTCTCTCTCTCTCTCTCTCTCTCTCTCTCTCTCTCTCTCTCTCTCTCTCTCTCTGGTGAATACTGAAACATCCCCTACCTCTCCGACTCCAGGCACATTTTTCATCTTTTATCCCTGATCGGTACGACTCACACTCAATTCATCCTTTTATTCTTCACATACGTTTAGAACAATTTGGGTATTTCCTTGATTCTGCCCGCCAAGGACATCTCATGCTCCGTTCTAGCTCTCCTAAGTCCATTCTTATGCTTCGTCCTGGCTACCTTGTAACTCTCCAGAGCACTGTCTGATCCATGCTTTCTAAACCTCAGGTAAGCTTCTTCATTCCTCCTTGCAAGACATTATACGTCTCGTGTTAACCACGGTTCATTAACTCTACAATCCTTACCTTGCCTCAATGGGACAAGCCTACCCAGAACCACATGCAATTATTCCTTTAACCGCCTGCACATTTCCGCTGTGCACTTCCCCAAGAACATCCGTCCCCAGTTTACACTCCCAAGTTCCTGCCTGATAGCATCATAATTCCCCCTACCCTAACTAAATATTTTCCCATATCGTCTGCTTCAGTCCCTCTCCAAGGCTACAGTAAAGGTCATTTAATTATGGTCACTTTCTCCAAAATGCTCTCCCTCCGAGAGATATGAAATCTGATCAGGCAAGTTGTCTCGTACCACGTCCAGAGTGCCCTCTCCTTTAGTCGGCCTGTCCACATACTGTGTGAGGAATCCTTCCTGTACACACATAATAAACTCCGTCCCATCTATTAACTTTACGGTAAAGAGATGCCAATCAATATTCAGGAAGTTGAAATTATCAATGACAGCAAGCCTGTTGTTTTTGCACCTCTCAAAAATCTGCCTCCAACTCTTCTCCTCAGCGTCTCTGCTGCTTTTGGGGTGTCTGCAGAATGTTCCTCATAGAGTGATTGCTCGCTTCCTGTTTCTGAACTCCACCTACACTGATCCAGTCGACAATTCCTCTTGGACTTCCTCCCTTTCTGCAGCTGTGACATTGTCCCTGATTAGCAAACACGCTCCCCCACCTCTTTTACCTCCTGCCCTGTCCCTTTTGATGCATCTAAACCCCCGAATATCCAGCAGTCCTTCCTGCCCTTGCGATAGCCAAATCTCTGTGATAGCCACCACGTCATAGTTCCATGCTCTAAGTTCATCAGCCTTATTCCTGATACATCTTGAATTAAAGACAACACACTTTAGCCCATCACACTGATTGCAATTTTTCCATTTCAGCTGTCTATCCTCTTCACAGTCTTTCTGCACTCATGACAACAACCTATCCTCAACGCCATCGATACGAAAGAGGAAAGGGGGCGGTGTACACTCACCTTTCTACATCAAAGATGAATCGAGATGGTTTAAAGCCTAAAGTTCCTTCGAGTGAATATCCCCAGTTGCCTGTTCTGTTCCAACCAAATTGACGCCACCGCCAGGAAAGCTCACCAATGCCTCCACTTCCTCAGGAGGATAAAGAAATTCGGCATGTCCTTTATGATATTCATCAATTTTTATCCTTGTCCCTTATTGTCTGCCTGCAATGCACTTTCTCTGTTACTGTAAGATTTTATTCTTCAATCTGTTATTGTTTTACCGTGTACTACCTCAATGAACTGTGTAATGAATTGAGTTGTGCGGACAGTATGCAAGACAGGTTTTTCACTGTACCTCGGTACAGGTGACAAGGATAAACCGATTTACCAATAACAACATTAAAATACTGTTGGACTATAGAGAATGCAACGGTTTAGAAGGTATTTGGCTAAATGCTGAAAATGGGACAGGCTTGGATGGGGAATCTTTGGATGGGAGACGCTTGGAGGGACATATTGCTGTAGTGATAACATGTCGCTATGCTCTCTATTTCTTACCTGTACTCCGGTTAATCTTTGTTTGAGGTACGGCCCCCTAAGCCGGAGTCATCTGTAAATATTTCGGTGGACTTCGAGCAGAATCTGACCACGCAATCATGTGTGTAGAGGGGGTGGAGTAGGGGACTGAGGACGCAGCCTTGTGGGGAACTAGTGTTGTTAATAATCACTGCACTTTCTCTGTAGCTGTAATAATTTACTCTACATTCTGTTATTCTTTCACACTGTTCCACCTCAATGCACTGTGTAATGAATTGAACTGCACGGAAGGTATGCAATACAGGTTTTCAAGACACTGCACTACGGTATAAATGACAATAATGATCCAATTTACCAATAACGTTTTTTAAAAGACCGTTGGACAGGTAGGCAGGAGGCAGAGAAACCAAGTTCATTAACAGCGACTTTGAGGGTATTAGGCAGGATTTAGCTGGTGTCGACAGGGCAACTCTTTTTAAAGGCAAGTGGACAGTTGTCAAGTGGGGGGCTTTTAAAAGTGTCCTATGATGGGTCCAGAGGCGGCATGTTCCTGACAGTGTGGAGGGCAGATGTACCAAGGTCAGGGAACCCTGGCTGAAGAGAGATACAAAATCTCTGCTCAGGTAAAAGAAGGGAGCGTTCATCGCTTTTAGGCAGCTGGGTACAAATGAATCCCTCGACGAATACATAAAGTTGAAGGCCAGGATGAAGAGAGAAATCAGGGGGACAAGAAGAGGGTATGAGGTGGATTTTGCAGGCAGGGTTAAAGATAATACCAAGAGGATCTTCATTTCCATTACCAGTACAAGGGTGACGAGGGAGAGACCAGGTCCTCTGAAAGACCTTCAGGGCCGCCTATGTGTAGAGCCACGGGAAATGGCTGAGATTTTTAATGTCTGCTTCTCTTCGGTGTTTACAACGGAGAACATCGTGGATGCCATAGAAATGAGGGTAATAAGTGGTGAGGTCTTGGATCAGATGCATATTACGAGGTAGGATGTTGTAGTATGAAAGACCAGGGGTCAGATGACAGTGACAACACTCCTGACCTCCATGTCGGAAGCTATACCACTGTCAGTCAAGGGCCTGGCTCTGCCCCACCCATTAAAAAGCACACCTGAACATTGTCTCATAACCCACCTTTGTTCTTGACCGTGAATCATTGGCTTGTTTCACCTGAGCGGGCTGCACCCCGCTACAGCCGTATAAAAGATTGTACATGTGGGCTCTCTTCCTCTTTTCTGACTGCTGCTGTGGTCGAGACCACAGGTAAAATGGTGCACTTCCACAGGAGTCTAGGAGCGTCCTGAGTAGATTCCCAGTAGCGTAGAGCCGTTGTTTGTCCCGATTCAGGGGTTCCAGACAACGTATTTGTTCGTACCTTGATCGTTTGTACTAGTTCTTTGTGTGTGTGTGTGTGTGTGTGTGTGTGTGTGTGTGTGTGTGTGTGTGTGTGTGTGTGTGTGAGCGTGTGTGTGTGTGTGCGTGTGTGTGTGCGTGTGTGTGTGAGCGTGTATGTGTGTTTGTGTGTGTGGGAGCGAGAGAGAGAGAGAGAGAGCGTGTGTGCACTTCACCCCTGTTGCGACACCCCCCATGTTTCGCGATCACTCGAGTGCGAGTGTGCGAGGGTGCATTTGTTCCTTTAAATTCTGTTCCCGCGTCGATCTTTGTGAATAAAATCCTCCTTTTAAAGCACAAAGACTGTGTGTCCAGATACCTTTTATCTTTAATATACTAAAAACACCTTTCTCATAAGAGGTATTTGCAGACTTGAAACACATTAGGGTGGAAAAATCCCCAGGGTCTGACCAAGTGCACAGACGGAACTTATGGGAGGCCAGGGAAGAAACCACGGAGGCTCCTGCGAAGATACTTGCTTCATTGTTAATCACTGAAGTTCCAGAAGCCTGGACCGTGGTCAATGTTGTTCCATTAGAACACAGGACATAGAACACTACAGCACAGCACAAGCTTTTCGTCCCACAATGTTGTGCCGACATTTTATCCTGTTCTGAGATATATCTAACCCTTCCCTCCCACATAGCCCACCATTTGTCTACCATTCTTGTGTCTATCTAAGAGCGTCTCAAATGTCCCTAATGTAACTGCTCCAACACCTCTGTAGGCAGTGCGTTCCACGCACCCACTACTCCCTGTGTAAAATACTTACCCCTGACATCCCCCTTATACGTTCCTCCAATCACCTTAAAATTATGTCCCCTCATGTTAGCCATTGTCGCCCTGGTAAAACAGTCTCTGACTGTCCACTCGATTAATGCATCTTATGATCTTGTACTTTTTTAGTTGACGACACAGGTGTACAAGAAGACTTTACAAGAAAATTGTACCCTATTGCTCAATAAGTGTAGCAAGGTCAGGCCAGGGAACTGCTGACCAGTGAGCATGACTTCAGTTGTAAGTAAATTACTGGAGGGAAATCTGAGGGACAAGGTCTACCATCAGTTGGATAGTCCAGGACTGATCAGGAACAGTCAGCTCGGATTTGTCCGTGGGAAGTCAGGTCTGACAAATCTTTTGGACCTTATCGAAGAGGTAACTGAGGGGATGGAGGAAGGCAGTGCAGTGCATGATGTGTATAGTGACTTCAGTAAGGCCATTGACCAGGTCCTACATGGCAGGTTGATCTGGAATGTTATGTTGACTGTTAGGAAAGGAAAGGGGTACAGACAGAAAGAGCAGAGCACCCCATGTGGCCGTTCCCATCAACAACAAATATATCGGTTTGGTTCCTGCTGGTGGGGACGACCTATCAGGGACATGTTGTAGTGGTCACGTCTCTGACACAGAGACGGGATCCTCAGGTCAACAAGGAAGGAATGAAAAGAGGAGAGCAGTGGTGATAGAGGAATCTATAGTTAGGGGGACAGATTGGTGGTTCTGTGGGAGACATCCAGAATCCCGGATGGTCTGTTGCCTCCCTGGATCCAGGGTCCGCGTTATTTCAGGTCGAGATCTCGATATTAGAAACATAGAAACATCGAAAACCTACAGCACAATTCAGGCCCTTCGGCCCACAAAGCTGTGCCGAACATGTCCCTGAGAAATTACTAGGAGTACCCGTAGCCCTCTATTTTTCTCAGCTCCATGCACCTATCCCAAAGTCTCTTAAAAGACCCTATCGTATCTGCCTCCACCACCGTTGACGGCAGCCCATTCCACGCACTCACCACCCTCTGAGTAAAATACATCTCCTCTATACCTACTCCCCAGCACCTTAAACCTATGTCCTCTTGTGGCCACCATTTCAGCCCTGGAGAAAAGCCTCTGACTATCTACCGATCAATGCCTCTCATCATCTTATAAACCTCTATCAGGTCCCCCCTCATCCTCAGTCTCTTCAAGGAGAAAAGGCCGAGTTCCCTCAACCTTCTTTCATATAAGGCATACTCCGCATTCCAGGCAGCATCCTAGTAAATCTCCTCTGCACCCTTTCTATGGCTTCCACATACTTCCTGTAGTGAGGCGACCAGAACTGAGCACAGTGCTCCAAGTAGCGTCTGACCAGGGTCCGAGATAGTTGCAAGAATACCTTTGGGCTCCTAAATTCAATTACACGATTGATGAAGGAAAATATACCATATGCCTTCTTATCCACAGAGTCAACCAGTGCAGCTGCTTTGAGCGTTCTATGTACTCAGACCCCAAGATCCCTCTGATCCTCCACACTGCCAGGAGTTCTACCATTAATACTATATTCTGCCATCATATTTGACCTACCAAAATCAACCACTTCACACTTATCTGGGTTGAACTGCATCTGTCACTTCTCAGCCCACCTTTTCATCCTCTCTATGCTATGTCCCGCTGTAACCTCTGACAGCCCTCTTTACTATCCACAACACCTCTAACCTTTGTTTCATCCGCAAACTACCAATCCACCCCTCCACTTCCTCATCCAGGTCATTTATAATAATCACAAAGAGTAAGGGTCCCAGAACAGATCCCTGAGGTACACCACTGGTCACCGACCTCCATGCAGAATACGACCCTTCAACAACCACACTTTGCCTTTTGTGAGCCAGCCAGTTCTGGATCCACATTGCAATGTCCCCTTTGATCCGCCTCTTTACTTTCTCAATAAGCCTTGCATGGTTTACCTTATCCAATGCCTTGCTGAAATCCATATACACTACATCTATTGTTCCTCCTTCATCGATGTGTTTAGTCACATCCTCAAAAAATTCAGTCAGGCTTGTAAGGCAGGACCTGCCCTTGACAAAACCATGCTGACTATTCCTAATCATATTATACCTCTCCAAATGTTCATAAATCCTGCCTCTCAGGATACTCTCCATCAGCTTACCAACCACTGAAGTAAGACTCACTGGTCTATAATTGCCTGGGCTAACTCTACTCCCTTTCTTGAATAAGGGAACAACATGCGCAACCCTCCAATCTTCTGGAACCTCTCCCGTTTCCATCGATGATGCAAAGGTCATCGTCAGAGGCTCCGCAATCTCCTCCTTGCCTCCCACAGCAGCCTGGGTTACATCTCATCCGGTACCAGTGACTTATCCAACTTGGATGCTCTGCAAAAGTTTCAGCGCCTCTTCTTTCCTAAAATTCACATGCTCAAGCTTTTCAGCCTGCTGCAAGTCCTCACTGCCATGACCCAGATCTTTTTTTCCGTATTGAATACTGATGGAAAGTATACATTAAGTATCTCCGCCATTTCTTCCGGATCCATACACAATTTCCCACTGCTGCACTAGATAGGCCCTATTCTTTCGCATCGTATCCTCTTGGTCTTCACAGACTTGTAGGATGTCTTGGGGTTGTCCTTAATCCTGCCCGCCAAGGACTTCTCATGTCCCCTTCTGGTTCTCCTAATTTCCTTCTTAAACTCCTTCCTGTTAGCCTTATACTCCTCCAGATCTCTAACGTTACATAGCTCTCTGTACCTTTATTAAGCTTTCCTTTTCCTTTTGACTATATTTATTATAGCCTTTTTACACCACGGTTCCTGTATCCTCTCGTGACTCACCTGTCTCATTGGAATATGCCTGTGCAGAACTCCACACAAATATCCCCTGAATAATTGCCACATTTCTTCCGTACTTTGCCCTGAGAACATCTGTTCCGAATTTAACCTTCTAATATCCTGCTTGAGAGTCTGAAAAATCCCTTTACTCCAAGTAAACGCCTTTCTAGTCTGTCTGTTCCTGTCTCTCTCCAATGTTACTGTAAAGGAGATGGAAATATGATCACTATCTCCAAAATGCTCTCCCACTGAGAGATCTGACACCTGACCAGGTTCATTTCCCAATACCAAATCAAGCACAGCCTCTCCTCTTGTAGGCTTATCTACATATTGTGTCAAGAATCCTTCCTGAACACACCTAACAAACCCTACCCTTTCTAAACCCTTCACTGTCTGGCGATGCCAATCGATGTTTGGGAAATTAAAATCTCCCATCACAACAATTCTGTTATTATCACACCTTTCTAGGATCTGCTTCCCTATCTGCTCCTTGATAATCCTGTTACTATTGGGCGACCCATATTAAAAATCAGTAAAGTTATTGACCCCTTCCTGTTCCTAACCTCCACCCACAGAGACTCCGTTGACAGTCCCTGCATGAAGTCCACCTTTTCTGTAGCCGTGAGACTATCTCTGATCAACAGTGCCACTCCCCCACCTCTTTTGTGTCCCTCTCTGTCCTTTCTGAAACATCTAAAACCCGGCACATGAAGTAACCATTCCAGTCCCTGAACCATCCAAGTCTCTGTAATGGCCACCACATCGCAGCTCCAAGTACGTATCCAAGGTCTAAGCTCATCCGCTTTGTTCCCAGTACTCCATGCGTTAAAATAGACACATCTCAGACAGGTCGGAGTACGTCCCTTCTCCATCACCTGCCTGTCCCCCCTGTCGTACCTACTACCAGCTTTTTCTATTTGACAACCAAACATTTCTTCCCCAGTCTCTCCAGTTCGGATCCCACCCTCCAACAATTCTAGTTTAAAATCCCCCCAGTCGCCTTGGCAAACCTCCCCACCAGGATATTGGCCACTGGGATTCAAGTGCAACCCGTCCCCTTTGTACAAGTCATACCTGCCCTAAAAGAGGCCCCAAAAATCCGGATATCTGAATACCTGCCTCTTACTCCAATCCCTCAGCCACACATTTAACCTCCACCTCATTCTATTCCAGAATAGAACAGCACACGATGTTGTTCCGAACTAATTAATCTGGTTATTAAACGCCAAACTAAAGGAATCCCTTCTGTTTACATAATGTCCATATTCTTTCATTTACTGCACATCAATGTGCCCATCCAAAAGCCTTTAACGCCTCTGTCGTATATATTGTTCATTTGATTTTTGTTAGATGTGTGTGTGTGTGTGTGTGTGTGTGTGCGCGCGTGTGTGCGCGCGCGCGCGCGCGAGCGCGTACGTGGACTGTATTGGTTAGGATCAGAGGTCTTCAGTCTTTTAATGTGTGTGTCGCTGTTTATGGGGATGAAGGGAGTGAGGACAGAGAGCAGAAGTGTGTTGGGAACTTGCAGAGAGAAGTGTTGCTCCTGGAATGCCAGGAATAGCCACATGGAGGGAAAGTTTGAGTTGTATTTGTGTGTGAGTGAGTGGGTGGTGTGTGTGTTTGTGGGACTACTGGTGGGGGCGGAGAGATGTGTGGGCTCACGTCTCGGAGTGTGTTTCTGGGGGTCGGGGAGGGCAGGGGTCACCCCAGGATGTTAGGCAATGCTTCAGGTGTCAGTGGTGGGGTAAGTCAGTCCCTGGGTGTGACTGGGGGCTCAGATACAAGTGAGAAGAAGTTTACACTGGTGGTAGATGATCCTATCAAAGTTCCCAGTTAGAGTTAGGATCATACCTGGTGATATTTCCCAGTAAATGGACCGAGTTAAAGTCATCCTAGCCCTGTGTGTAATTCTGGTCGCCCCAATACAGGAATGTTGTGGAAGGTTTTGGGAGGGTACAGAAGAGGTTCACCAGGATCCTGCCTGGATTAGAGGATGTGAGCTATCAGGAGACGTTGGGCAAACTTGGGTTGTTTTCTGTGGAGATACAGAGGCTGAGGGGAGACCTGACAGAAGTTTACAAAATTTTGAGAAGCATCGATCGGGTAGGCATACGGTATTTTTGTCCCAGGGTAGAAAATTAGGTACTAGAAGATAGAATTTTAAGGTGGAAGTGAGAATATGGTGAAGGAGATGTGTGGGTGAAGTTCTTACACAGAGAGTTGTGGGTGCCTTAAACGGGCTGCCCAGTGGAGTTGTGGAAGCAGATACGATGGAGGCATTTACGAGGCTATTATATAGACACGTTAACAGGCAGGGAATGGAGGAACACAGATAATGTACAGGCAAGTGGGTGAAGTTTAGACTTGCATTAATTCCGGCACAGACATTGTGGGCCTAAGGGCTGTTCTGATGCGAGACTGTTCTATATTCTACATGTAGTCCGAGTGCTTGAATCATTTTTATTTAATAGTTTCATTCTGTCACTCCTTTCGCCTACAGCTCCAGTAACTCAGAATTGGGCACAGAAAGATGCATATAGTTTGCATGAGGGTGAAGAATAAAACCACCGACCTCCTCTTGCTCTCCATCTCTGCGTCACTGCCGTTCTCGGACCTCTCAGATCCTTACAGAGCCTGTTGACCTCTAAAACGTGCCCGACGGTCAGAGCGCTGAGCAGCAGAACCACAGCGAGAAGGAGAGGCTGATCTAAACCCATCTGGACCCCAGTCACCACGTACAAACCTACCAGGGAGGAGCTTTGAAGTGCACGAATGTGGATAAATCCCTCTGGTCTGACATATTACATTCCCAGACCTTGTGGGAAGCTGGAGAAAAAAATGCGGAGACGTGCTGAGATTTTCGCTTCTTCCCTGGCCACAGGTGAGGTTCTGGAACACTGGAGAGTGGCTTATGTGGTACCGTTGTTTAACGATGGTAGCAAAAACAAGGCAGGGGACCACAGTCCAGTGAGTCTGACTTCGATGGTGGGTACATTGGTGGAAGGGATTCTGAGGGACAGGATCTATCAACATTTGGAGAGACAGGGTCCAGTTCAGGACAGTCAGCAGGACTTTGTGCATGGGAGGTCATGTCATCCAGGAGGGACCCAAGAGGGAAGATGAGTGTGGGACAGTGGATGTTGTCTATATGGACGTCAGCAAGGTCTTTGGCAAGCACTATGGTGGTAGGCTGGCCTGGAAGGTTAAGATCGCATGGGATCCTGGTGAAGGGATATTGCGGCTTGAATTCCTAATGGAAGCAGAGCATGATGGTCGAGGGTTGTTTCTGTGACTCTAGACGTTTGTCTGATCGTGTGCCACCGGGGTCTGCGCTGGGTTCTTTCTTCGATTTGAATGTACAAGGCATGGTTAGTAATTTGCAGATGACACTATAATGGACGGTGTAGTAGCTCGTGTAGAAGGTTACGACAAATTACAGGGGTATCTTGATCATCTGAAAATGTGATCTGAGGATTAGCAAATGGCTTTCAATCCAAATAAATGTGAGGATTCACATTTTGGGAGATCAAGCCATGGTAGGACTTATACAGTGAATGTTAGAGCCGGAGGGAGTGTTATGGAACAGAGGGACCTAGGGGTGCAAGTGCATAGTTCGCTGAAAACTGCGTCACAGATAGATAGGACGCTGAAGTAGGCGTTTTGCCTGTTGGCCTCGATCAGTCAGGAAGCTAAGTATTGGAATTGGGAAGTTATCCTGCAGTTATACAAGACGATAGTGAGTCCTCACTTGGAATATTGTGTGCAACGTTGTTCTTTCTGTTATGTAAAGATGTTATCAAACTGGAAAGTGTGCGGAAAAGTTTTACAAGCAAGTTGCCTGGATTTGGGGGTTAAAAAGAGAGGTTGCGCAGATTATATTCCCTGGATCGTTTGAGATTGAGTGGTGAACTGATGGTGGTGTATAAATTCATGAGGGTCACAGACAGGGTTAAAGCACATTGTCTCTTTCCCACGGAGGAGGTGCAAAAACAAGAGGGCATCGGATCGAACCAGAACCGATATTTCCTGCAAACAGCGATGCTCATCTGGAATGAAATGCCAGATATAGTTGAGCCGGGCATATGAAGAAAATTGAGAGTCCATCCAGATAACTACACGGAGTGTGGAGGTTTAGAGGACTATGGGCCAAATGTAGGCAGATGGGACGAGCTCCCTGGGCCACACAGTCGGCATGGACGAGTTGGGCCGTAGCGTCTGTTCCCGTGCTGGATGACACCATGACTCAATGATACTTTGAGAGAGAAATCATCGAAAAGGGATCTGTGGGGCAACGTCTTCTGTCAGAGGGTGGGGCATGTATGGAATGAGCTGCCAGAGAAACGGGCTGAGGCAAGCACAATAACAATATTTAAAAGACATTCCGGTAAGTGCGTGGGCAGGAGGGGTGCAGAGGCTTGTGGTCCAAATACGGGGCAATGAGACTGGCTTGATTAGCATCATGGACGGCATGGATGAGTGAGCCGAAGGGCCTGTTTCCATGGTATATTACTCCTTGACTCCATCATTTTCAAACGGAACAATGAGAGGCGGGTGGAGTGAGGAAGAGTGAGGTGAGTGTGAAGGTTGGAGACAGCTGCTGGAGGGAGATAAACTGGAACACAAAGGGATACTGGTGCTGGACTCTGATCAGTGAAGGAGGTGGGAATGGGAACCATTAGGGGACAGGTGGACGGCAAATGGAACCAGAGACGGTGAGGGGAGGTGGGGGAAGCCTGTGGGTGAACGGTGTGTTTGAAGGGTGGGCGGAACCGGGAGGAAGAGGCGAGAACAGGGGTGGGGGGCTGGTGGGGGGTGGATGGGAAAGAGGACAAAATGAGAGGACTGGAGGCGAATCGGAAGGAGAGAGAGGTGGGAAGGAATAATTTACCACGGAGTAGAGGGTTGCCTAAAACTGGAAAATTCAATATTCATGCTATTGATTTGGAGAGCACCCAGGCGGAATATGACGTTTTGTTGCTCCATTTTGTACTGGGTATCACACTGGCAGTAGAGAAGGCTGGGAATGGACAGGTCAGTGTGGGAATGGGAATGGAATTGAAATGACATGCAACTGGAGCTCGGGATGGGCATTGTGGACTGAGCGCATGTGCTCTGCGAAATGGTCGTTAGTCTGCTGTTGGTCTCGTCGATGTAAAGGAAGCCACACCACGAGCACCGAATGCAGGATACGCGGTTGGAGGAGGTGAGCGGAAACTTTTGCCTCACTGGAAGAACTGCTTAGGTCCCTGGTTAGTGGTGAAGGAAGTGGTGTAAGGACATGTGTTACACCTTCTGCAATTGCATAGGGATGTGGCAGGGGTCAGGGAGTGATGAGCGGACCAGGGAGGCACGGGGAAGTAGTCCCTGCAGAAGGCCGAAGGACGGAGAGCAGCGAAGATGATTCCTTAATCTCTCTTACAACATCTCTTGTCATCCAAGATTCCAGAACCTTGCCATCCTTGTCTTTCCTACTTCCTGAACATGCCGCCCCTGAATTCTGATCAGTCGGTTTTCAGATGTTTATCAGCTGTCATATGTGGATTTGCCCCATAACACCTGCTTTCAATCTATTCTCGCTAACTCCTGCCTGATGATGCGGTAATTTGCCTTCTCCAATTTAGCACTTTCTCCCGAGGTCGAGACTTAAACAATCACGATTGTATTAACTGTGAACGCGTTTCGATTGCTATTCCCAAAATGCTCTCCCACTGAATCGCCAACCTCCTGGCCAAGCCCGTTTTCCAATACAAGGTCTAGTATGACCTCTCCTCTGCTGGGACTATCCACATCCTCCGTCAAGAAATCCTCGGAGATGCGCCAATAAATCCTGTCCCTTCTGAGCCTCTTGTACAGTGGACGTCCCAGTCAATATCGGGGAAGTTAAAGTCTCCCACCACGACAATCTTGTTGCTCTTTCACCTTTCTATAATCTGCCTACATATATGTTCCTCCGTCTCCCGTTGGCTGTGAAGAGCAACATGCCACAGCATCATTTGTCCGCGTTCTCCCTCGATCTCTCTCTCTCTCCATCTCACAACTCTCCTTCTTCTCCCTCCTCCCCTCTATCTGCTACTGTCCACATCACTCTGCTTCTACACTGCCCTACTTCTCTCGATCTCACACTGCCCATCGCACACCTCTACCGTTACCCTTCCACACCTCTCCCTCTCTCCTCACTATGGAGCTCTCTCTTTGCCCTCCTCCGCCTCCGTCTCCCTCTTATGTGCAAACTATACAATGATTCACAGAACACACCTCCCCCTGGGACCGGGGATACATCTACTTCCACCCAAGAGTCACTAACTGAGGATTCTCCAAACATCTATACATTGTCCAGACATAGGAGAAAGACTGGAATCGCAGGGACATGGGACGTGCGGGATGTGGGCGGAGGGAGATGGGAGTGGTGTGCACTGTTTACGTTTGGAAAACATCGGTGAAACAGGATCAGTGTCGGGACGGCGCTGTCGGTCTTAGTGTCTGGAACAAACGGCGGCCACGATGGTGGAGATTCTAAGAGTTGGATCACACTCACGAAGGAGATCGGATAACCTGTCCCAGTGGGAACGTTATGCTAGACGAACCACACTGAGGGAGATTGGTTAGTAATCTCGGGGGACGGTTATACCAGACGAACCATTCAAAACATGGTGATTGAAACGACTGAGTCCAGCGTGGAGTTTACACCCAACCTGTACCCACCACGGAGCGAGATCGATACAATTGTTTCCAGGGTCAAGTTTACAACAGAACTGACTCACAGCACAGGGAGTTTGGAATAACTGGTTCCGGGGTGGATTTACAGTAGACCGGTCCCCCGTATACAGGGAGATGGGACATTCGATCCCAGTGAGGAATCTACACTATAATTCCCCCCTGTGGAGATTGAGTGATTGGTCCCAGGTTAGAGATTCCAGGAGACTGGTCGCCACTGCGGAGGGAGATAGGTTATTTGGTCCAGGTCGGAGTTTACACCAGATGGTCCACACTATGCAGAGGGATGGGACGATTTCACCCAGGGCCGGAACATTCACCGAACTGGACCCCACCACGGAGGTAGATTGGTTGATTAATCCAGGATGGAGCTTACACCAGATGGACCCCATTGCGGAGAGAGATGGAAAGATTAGGGAAATATGACAGGTATCGTTCCGATGGTCCCAATGTCCCGGAACTGGGACGACCCGCCCAGGACTGACAGCTGGGAGATTAGGCGGTGATTAAGGAGCTGGAGCCTGTACTGGGGGCACTGCGGCCGGCTCTGTGTTGTGGTCATGGCGAAGGCGCGGCTTTACGAATGAACTGAAGCACTGAGGCGACCGGATATTTCACCGCGCTCTTCACCTGCTCCCTGAACTTGGACTGAGTCACCGCGTAAATAAATGTGTTCGTGCAGCAGCTGAAATCACTCAGCAAAACCCCAACTTGGTTGAAGATCATCTGGGTGTCATTGATATCTGGTTCTGTTCCTGTGATCTGATAATGGAATATATTTACAACCACCGTCAGCCACAGGAGGATGAAGTTGCCGGAGAGGGTGAAGAGTAAAACCACAGACCTCCTCCTGCTCTCCATCTCCGGGTCACTGCGGTTCTCCCCTTTGCTCTGACCCCTCAGTTCCTCACGGAGCCGACTGACCACTAAGATGTGCCGGACTGTCAGAGCGTTGAGCAGCAGAATGACAGCGAAAGGGAGAAGCGGAGTTAAAACCGTGTCGAACCAGTCATAGCCCACCCACCCGGGGTCAGCGAAATAGCTGCCCATTAATACACAGATCCACGGTACGTTATCAATTATCATTCTGGGTTCCCGAGTGAAGTAGCGGGGAACGTTTTTCAGACATAGCAGAACGCCGGTTGTTGTCAGAACCACAGCCGCAGTTTTCCTGGTGCAATATTTTGTTCTCAGCTTCTGGCAACAAATGGCGACAAATCTATCAAAGGTGAAAGTGACGGTGAACCAGACAGAACAGTCTGCCGCAGTAAGCCTCAGTGCAATAATAACGCTGCACACAGGGGTGATGTCCAAAAAACTCTACGGAAAGTAATGATATTTGATCTGAAACAAAATGACTTCAGTGGCAATGACCAGTAGATCCGCCGCTGCCATGGCCACAAAGTAACGAGTGGTGCAGGTGGAGAGGACGCACTTTGGCCGGGACAGGATCAAAATCGCCAGTAAATTCACTGGAGAAAGAGAAGAAAGCAGACATTGGGCATTACTGAACAAATTCTCTGGGTCTGTACACCGGCTTGTGTTTCGCCTGAAGATCAGGAGTGTTGGGAGTCGGGACGTGGCTTAAAACCTGATAACGTCATACACGGATCTAACCGTGTCCAACCTGAGTGCTTCAGTGGTGAGGTGATAAGGCAAAGAGTGGGGTAAACGGCGGGGAGGAAACGAGCTGCCATCCGCTACAAGAGGTGGAATGACCGTTCCAATAATTAATCCTGGTTACCGTCACTGATACAGCCGTTTTCACAGATCTAACCACATTCAGCCGTGTGTAACCACGTTCTGGAAACTCAGCATCTGATGGGACCGACGAAGGTTTTAGAGGGAAGGCAGAGACAACTTAGTAGCCGGCAGCAGAGTTACTCCGTTAATGGATTAATTCCACAGTGAGTTCAGTTCGATATTGACACCCCAGTAGATGTGTGGACAGTTGTTCAGGTGATCGGACCCAATCATTGACCAAGAGACAGTGGAATCCGACCGTGACAGACTCCACCATGAGGTGTGTCCACGGGATAAGGTGTTCAGTCTGATCAATAACTCAGTAACAGTGAACTTCACAATGTAAATCTCTCCCAGTCACACCTTCCCGGAGAGCTACCTGTCCCGAGCACTGGGAGAACTCTGGGCAAGGTGCCACTTAAGGCAAGAACAATAGTCGAGTAGATCGCGAGAGTTAGAGCAAAAAGAGGTTTCGTTCCGGTCCTCAGAAAATGAGAAAAAAACAGAATATTGAATTGACAGGATCGACATCACCGATGTATTTTTGTACAACGATCATCAATAACGTGGTCATAAACAGGTACACACAGGTTAACACGAGGAGATACAAAACATGAATTACTCTGCTCACTTACCAGGAACTCCAATGACGGCAATGATCACGAACAATATTTTCTCCACAGCAAAGTACTTTGCTAACATTTTCTCTGCCCAGAGATGAGTACCTGTGTGCGGCAAATAATCTCCCGGAATGGAATGTTGAGACAGAACACTCCAGGGGGTTTATACCATTTAGCGATCTCCACGGAGACAGGGAGATTTCAACAAAGTTAAAAATGTATATGTTTAAATTATTAACAAACCAATTACGTTAGTCTAGTGAAATGCCCGCTGTGACAGGTTGTGATTAAAGATACATTTATTTATTAGTCGCATGTACATCGAAACACACCATGAAATGTTTTTCTTTCAGTCACTGACAATATTCTGGGAGCAGCCCGCAAGTGTCGCCACTCGTCCGGCCCCAACATAGCATGTCCACATCTCCTAACCCGTTCGTCTTTGGTATGTGGGAGGAAACGGGAGCACCCGAAGTAAACCCACGCAGACACGAGGAGAACGTACAAACTGCTTACAGACAGCGGCCGGAATTGAAACCAGATCGCTGGCCCTGTTATCGCGTTACGCTAACCGCTACACTACCGTGCCGCCAATTCAGTGAATCAATTGAGATACTGCAAAGAATGGAAATTGTTGACGGTACCGAATGATGTGAATTGGGAGCGGCATTGTTCCAGCAAAAGGGATATTGTTTCAAACACCATCACACACAACTCTGCACCTCATATTGTGTGGCTCATTACCTCCAATATGATACATTCTTCAAGAAAATCCTAAATACCTGGGGCCCTCTCAGGGCTTTAGCCTGCTAAATGAGAAGACGGACTGTGTGACCTTTGACCATAGGTTGAAGAATGGGTTCAACAGATGGTCTGAAATCAACACGGCCCCTCCACACTGATTCTCCACTCAGTCTGACGCGGCTTATCTCCCTGTAATCTCGTTCCCCACTCCGGGGATACCAGGAACCAATCACACCTTGTTTGTGTGAAATGTACCTCACTTTGTCCTGGATCAAATCTCTGCCTTCATCACCATTGTGGAGCAACGTCGGCTCCGAGCAAATGAACGTTGCCGCTTATACTTGTATTGCACCTGAATAGAACAGAGAAACCTAAAGCCCAGGAACAGGCCCTTCGGTCCACAATGTCTGTGCAGACTATGATGCCACATTGAACTGTTCACATCGTTGAAAAAAGAGTCTAACTACCTGGGATAAATCTGACTCACATTATTGTTCTGTACTTCGATCAAGTCGCCTGCTTCTCGCGACGAATAAAGACCACTTCACATCTACCAATTTAATTCTCAGTGTAGCTCAGTCACAATCGCAGCAGTTGGTGTTAATCTTCTTGAGTGTTTATGGGGCTGCACTCATACACACAAGCGGCAAGTGTTCAACTGCGTTCCAGACTATGGGCTCGCAGTGGGAAAGGTTTTAGTTGTCGGGATATCCAGTTTCTGCCCTGGTGTTAGAGCCACTCTGATTTTCCGCCGGACTCTCTGAGTGCCGAAGAAGGTGATGCCGAGCTCTTTGGTGGCGAATGAATTCACCTTGGTCATTCAATTGCGTGTCAACGAGAGGCAGTTGGACTCCCTCTCCTTGGCGATGGCCACCGCCTTGTAGTTATTATGTTGGAATATTGGTCATCATTTATCGGCCCATGTCTAACTACTGTCGAAGGCTTGCCGAATGAAAACGTGGACAGCTTCAGTGATACAATGCTGGAAACAAGAAGAAGCCATCAGTTTGAACAAACTGTGCTGTTTGGACAATCGAGCAGATGGTAAAAAAACTGGTCCTCGCAGCAGATGAATCTAAGACTAGAGGACGTCTGTTGAAGGTGAGGTGGGACAGGTTTATAGAGGATCTGTGGGAGATGTGATACAGCCCCGAGGCTAATTGCAATGTGGAACGCACTGCCGGAGGAAGGGGCGGAGGCAGGAGATCAGTCAACATATAAGAAACACCTGGGCAAGCACTTCCATCACCATGGCAGGGAACGCTGCTCAACGTGATCAGTACAGACAGGATGGTCGGAATGGACAACATAGACTGAAGGATCTGTTTCTGTGCTCTGTGGCACGAATATTCTTTGTCACTCTGAGATATCAGAGAGGAGAGATTTCTTTTCACCTGGATCTCGGGAGGAATTCGCGACCCTGAGATGAGTTCAGATGTGGTTCATGGTCATGGACAGGGCGGTGTGAGGGCAGGAGAAGCAGGTGAAGGCATACAGAGGGTAGTTCTTGGGGAGCCTCAGCCCATATCCTTGTCCAACTGGTCCGAGGGTCTTGTTTTCTGTCTCCTTGTGCGGACGAGGGAGCGGACTGCAAGAAGGGTGTTAACGCTGTCCATGGACCCATAAACCCGGGAGCTGCCCATGTGGAGGGGGAATGGAGAGAAAAAGGGGTGGAGTATTATAGAGCGTGTCCTGGTTAGGGGAACGGCCACTTATCTCTAGAGCAGAGGCAGAGAGTCCCGCGGGCTGTGTTGTGTTCCCCCTCCACTCCACCCAATACACTCCCCTCCTGCTGACCACTACCTTCC
Organism: Pristis pectinata; assembly: GCF_009764475.1. Classification (NCBI taxonomy): domain Eukaryota; kingdom Metazoa; phylum Chordata; class Chondrichthyes; order Rhinopristiformes; family Pristidae; genus Pristis; species Pristis pectinata. The sequence goes on from NW_026262579.1 coordinate 23,197, forward strand.
TCCCGCCACTCACCGCGTCCAACGTCCTCCTCCCCAACTCCCCCGGCCTGAGTTCCATTCCTTCTCCCCACTCCCATTTCCAATCCCCATGCCTTATCGAGCAGGTGACCACCCGTTACTGAAAGAGGGTGAGCTTTATAAATAAGGAAGTATTGTACTGAATACTGAATTTGGGATTCACATTCAGCATTATATACTTTTGTAAGTATTGTACAGTAAATGGGAATGTTCTTTGACATAGGTCGGATGATCGGTGATGTGTAGACAGACAGACACAAGTAGATGAATAGATGGAAGGAGAGAGAGAGAGAGAGAAAGGGAGAAAGAGAAGGGGCGAGAGAAAAAAAATTAGAAAGGGTAAACTGAATAATACTCAGACTGTCACTCTGCGGCCGGCGGAAGACACGTTCGCTGCAGATACTGGTGTTCCTAAAAATCTTGCAGCCTGCTTGTAGCAAGTGACAATGAAGAGTTATTTTCATCCAACATTGTCCGAAGTAGCCTTCTCCTTACAGGTCACAATACTGCTCCCTGCAGCTATGTGACTAATAAGGGTACATTCATCACCCAACGTGTATGGCTTCCACCAAATATTCCCTCCAACACTCTGTCACCCGTTACTCTGAGAGACTGGTCATGGCACACATTAACTCCAGCCTCCCAGACACCTCGACCTACTGCAATTCACCGAAACATGTCCACAGCGGACTCTATCTCCCTGGTCCTACACTCAGCTCTGGAGCATCCGGACAGTAAAGACACCTACGATAGAATATTGTTTATTGACTACAGCTCTGCCTTCAATGTTATAATCCCAAGCAAATTTATCAGCAAACTCTGAGACCTGGTACTCAACACCACCCTCTGTAACTGGATCCTTGACCGCAATCAGTGAGGATAGGCAGCAACACCTCCAGCACGATTATTCTCATCACTGCTGCCCCACAAGGCTGCGTCCTCAGCCCTCTACTCTACTCCCTGTACATTCATGACTGTGTGGCCAGATTCTGCTCGAACTTCATCTACAAGTTTGCAGATGATAACACCGTTGGCCGTATCACAAATAACGATGAGTCGGAATACAGGAAGGAAATAGATAGCTTAGTGGAATAATGTCATGACAGCAACCTTTCCCTTAATTTCAACAAAACAAAAGAGTTGGTCATTGACTTCAGCAAACGGGGCGGTGTACACGCAGCTGTGTACATCAACGGTGCGGAGATCGAGACGGTTGAGAGTTTCATGTTCCTGGAAGTGAAAGTCACCAATAACCTGTCCTGGTCAAATCATGTAGATGCCATGGCCAAGAATGGTCACCAGCGCCTCTAATTCCTCAGGAGGTTAAAGAAACGTTTGACACTCACCATAGAAAGCATCCTATCTGGATGCATCACGCCTGGTACGGCAACTGCTGTGACCAGGACCTCAAGAAACTGCATAGTCTTTTGGACATAACCCAGCGCGTCACGGAAACCAGCCTCCCCCCATGGCTCTGTGTACACCTCTCGCTGCCTTGGTGAAGCAGCCAGCATAATCAAAGACCCCACACACCCGGATCATTCTGTTTTCCCTCCTCTTCTATTAGGTAAAACTATTAGGTAGAAGATACAGAAGCCTGAGGGCACGTACCACCTTACTTAAGGACAGCTTCTACCCCACTGTGATAAGACTATTGAATGGTTCCCTTTAACGATGAAAAGGACACTGACCTCACGATCTACCTTGTTTTGACCTTGCACCTTATTGCACTGCACTTTCTCTGTAGCTGTGACAGATTACTCTGTACTGTTATAGTTTTAACCGTACTACATCAATACACTCTGCACTAACTCAATGTAACTGCACTGTGTAATGAATTGACATGTGCGATCGGTATGCAAGATATTTTATTCACTGTACCTCGGTACAAGTCAGAATAATAAACCAATGACAATACTAACACCATGAATACATTTAAGGATCTTGCAGGCTGTAAAATGACCGTATCTGCTGTATCCTTTGACTCTTCTTTCTCCTCTTACCCGTAGGTGTCCTCTCCATCCAGAAACGTTTCTTCCCGTCTCCCCCTCACATTTTATACGTATCTCTGTCTTCCTACATCCCCTTTCAGCTTCCTCCGGTCCAAAAGGTGCGAACCGAATTTTCTCACAGCTGAATTATCCGAGTGAATCTTCACTGAACTTTCTCGTGTGCAAACATGTCCTTCCTTTGTGTGACGAGATCTGCAGACAATGTTCCAGATGTGACCTCACCAATGTTCCCTGAAACTCGGTTATAACCTTCCTGCTCCTATGTTCTGTGACCTGGCTGATTAAGGCCAACATCTTAATTAACCAGATGTATTTTGTTTACACTTTTGTAATTTTTCTGTCGTCATTCCTTATGATTTCAAAAATAAAATCTTGTATCATTTATTAAACGTTTCAGGAAATACGTTGAGGTATCTAAGACCATTAATTTAAGGTCACTTTATTCTCACACTTGTCGGGAAGAAGTGCAGGGATCCTGGCACCAAGCCATGCAGAAGTCACTGCAGACAATATGTGCGTGTGTTATAAACATTAGGCCAGAATTCGAAACGATTCTCCCATTTGCCCGTCTTGCTACTTTTCCATTGACCCCATGTTAATTATTCTGTCCCGATTTCTATCACTTTCTCAGTTCCATTCTCTTATCATTTCCATCTGACAATCCTCTGCTTTCACTTCTTCCCTTCATTCTGTCTCTCTGCGTTTCGCTGACCTGCCTCGTCTCTCCTCCCTCGAGTTGTTCCCGTTCAGAAGTTAAACATTTGTCTCTGAAACGGAACTTTCCTAGCTCCAGCCTCTAACCTGTCGGACAGGGATGAAGCAGGCTGGTGTGACAAGTGGAGTCCTCACAGAGGATTCCGAGGGATGAAGCAAGTCACACAAAAATAATGTATTAAGCAATGTACTTGGAACGTGTACTTGGTGGTGTAACTTTAGCAAACCAGAAAGAACAGGTCATTGAAAAAAATTATAATCGGTAGAATGAAAGGAGACAAAGCGACAGCAGATTCTGTGACCTGGGTCAAGAAACGAGCCTCTGGAAGAACTCAGCCGCTCCGGCAAAGCCTTTGGAGGAAAAGGGCCTGTCGACGTTTCGGGTTGAATCCGTGCATCAGGACAGAGAGGGCAAAGGGAAGATAGCCAGCTTAAGGTGCTGGGGTGGGGCAGGGGAGAGGTGGTAGTGATACAGGAGCAGCAAGCAACAGGTGTAAGGTTGGGTTTCAGAGTGAACCAGATGGGAAGGGAGGGATGGAGACAGCGGGATGTGATTAGTGCCGCAGATGGTGGAATCAGATGAGAAAGGAAGGTGAAGAGTGGAACCAGATTAGGGAAGGCTGCTGGGAAACAGGGAACAGTGGTGGAAGGGAGAGGATAGGGAGAGGTTAGAGTTTCAGTGCCGGGAGTTCCTGGCAGTTTCTGATTCTATTATCACAATGAACAATGAACGAGAACCTGGGCCCCGTCGAATCTCTGTCGGCTTTGGAATATAGTCATCGGTATCATTCCGTCACGTTACCCTGTCAGATAATCTCCCACACTGGCTCATCAACGCCCTCGATCAGGTGATATATACCGGTGTAAACTGAACTGATAAACATCACATGGAAATGGAAGTCCTGGATCGGGATGGGATTAACCTGCGAAGCGATTCAGCAAATGTGGGCTGTTTCCAACTGTTTGATGAAGCAAGGGAAGGATTAGAAGAGAGAATTTCAGGAAAGTCGGTGCCAACTGGTTCCCACACTCTCCCCCGTCCACATTAGTTCCGGACATCCTTACCCACCAACACAATGCGCCTCCCTCAAACCGACGGCCCGCTCCCAAAGATCGGAGACCACTCTCATCAACCCAGGATGGCATATTCTTTTGTCATCTTCTTTCCCACCCGCCCTGTAATGAAGATTAAACAATGCACGTGGACCCGCTCTCGCGTTCTCTGTTGCAATTTTTATTCTTGTTCCCTCAACCAACAGGTAACATTTCCTATTTATCGGCAGTTTGAAGGTCTAGCTGCCGCTGCAGAAGTAATTAAATCCATTCCAGAACCTTCGTCCAACCTGCCGTTAGGTTCCTCCCCTTCCTTCCCTCTTCCTTTCTTCTTTCTTCAGACGATTCGCTCCAACACAGACCGCACCGTCGCTGCTTTCCACCATCAGTTTCACCCTGAAATGGTCGACGATCAGATAATTGATTTGTGCAATGCGGAGTTATGGAAGGACGAATTTGAAGACAGAATACAAGGTTAATGTCAGGGCTCTTAGCAGTGTGGAGGAACAGAGTGATCTTAGGTTCCACATCCATGGATCCTTCAAATTTTCCGCACAGGTTGATAGGGTTAGTAAGAAAGTTTATGATGTTATGGCCTTCATTAGTCGGTGTATTGAGTTCAAGAGCCGCGAGGTGATGTTGCAGCTCTATAATTGGATTGGAATTCAATTTAGCGTCATGTTCGGCACAGATACCATGGGCCGAGACGCCTGTTTCTGTGCTATACCGTTCTGTATTCTATCTACCTTGGTCCCTGGTAATGTTATAAACTTCTCTGCAGTCACAACTCAAGCTCTTTCTTTCCAGTGACAATCATCCCAGTCTGTCACATCTCTGGTTATCCCTGCAGCCCTCCATTCCAGACAACGTCATGATGAATCTCTGCTGCACTGTCTCTGCTGCTGCCACATCTTTCCTGTAATGTGACGGACTGTATGCAATACTGGAAATGCATTATCAACGATGATTTTTACAGCTGCATCATTATGTTCCAACTCTGACATTCAATGCCTCGGACTATGAAGTCAAGCAGACAAAATGCCCTGTTTTCACTCCGCTATCCATCTGTATCGTCACTTGCAGAGAGCCGTGGACTTCAATCCCAGGATCGCTGGACATCAACACTGCTCATGCCACTGCCATGTATTCCATCTACCCTCCGAGAACCTGACTCCCAAACAGTGCATCACCTCACACTTGTCTGGATTAAAGTCCATCTGCCACCGCTCTGCCCATCTTCCCAGCTGATCTATACTCCGCTGTACCGTCAGCCAAACTTCTTCGCTGTCTGCAATTCCACCAGTTCACTCACTTACCGATCAGACCAACTTCACCCTCTTCAAGGTCGTGAATAGATATTACAAACAACGGAATTTGTTACAAGTGTTCTGACTGAAATGTAAATGCCCCCACGACCGTCTGAATACTATCTCTTGGAAGTGTTGGAATCAGTTTGTCGACGTGCCTCGGATCGCTTGTGTCTTAATTTACTGGACAAGCCCAGCATGCGAGACCTTGGCAAAAGCATCAAAAAGGACACGCTACCATTCTTCCTTCATCGCCTCTCTCTTAAAGATAAACAAAGTAAATGTGCGAGAAATGATTTCCCCTGCTCAGGACCACCAGCTCTTTCTAATGGGTCCCGGCCTTTGGATGTGAACATACATTCTGCCCCTTCAAATGTTCTCCAATAATTTCCATACTGTTCATGTAAAGCTCATCGGCCTGTCGTTTTCAGGGTTACTTCTGCTGCCTTTTATGAACATTGGATAGAATTAGTTATCCTCCACTCATTCCAAAGAAGTGTCACCCCGTACAGAAAAAAAATGCTCGTGTCTAACCCGTGTTTCCTCTGTCCTGGGGTGTTTAATAAGAGAGTATAACGGGGGGTTTGCTCTCTATGTAACCTACGGGACCGCGTGGGAGTGCTTGAAGGGAACTGAACCTGCGTGGAATGCATAATGTCACTGCCCAACATTATTTGGTAGAGCACGTTGAATGCTGCTATTTCATATATCAGCACTGTTGTCCTTGTAATGGTCATAATTAATGCGAGTGAGCAGAGAGAAAACTGAATTGCATTTAAAATTCAACTGTGGGACGTGGACTCCGTGTAAATATATCATTTGCAATTAAAACGTTACAGCCCATCCTATCGAAAGTCGATGAGATCAGAGTTTCCAAGAAGGCAGTCAATTTGGCATAGTTTTGCTCGCTACGCTCTTTACGTGCATACTCACAGTGACACGAATAGTTTCACGGAATCCCACCACTTGTGCCTCTCAGTTTATCTTGGGATCGATTTAAATATCTGCCAGTTTATCTCTTTCACTTCTTCTTTATATCTTTCCCTTCTTTCTTGCTGTTGCTTCGTTTCTCTTTCTCCTTTTCCCCTATATTTGAATTCTTTCTCTCCCCTAATATAAATACACAGACGCAAACACGCACGCGCACACACACACACAAACACACATACACACACACAGACTAATTCCCTCTCTCTCCTTCTCTACTTTTCTGTTTGTGTGCCTGTATTTTGTATGTGAGTGTGTGTGACTGTGTGTGTGTGTCTGTCTGTGTGTCTGTCTGTGTCTGTGTGTGCGGTCATCTGTGTGTGTGGATTTGTGTGTGTGTGTGTGTGTGTGTGTGTGTGTGTGTGTGTGTGTGTGTGTGTGTGTGTGTGTGTGTGTGTGTGCCTACCTGTCCTTTTCCTTCAGGAGTATAAGTAGTGTAAAACTCCTTATCCCAGGTAAAATCCTACACATGGGATCAACCTAGTGATAAGCAGGCGAGCAGCATGGGTGTGAGAAGAACAGCAGATGGGAAAAGTAAATAGATGTGGAGGCCATAGAAAGGGTGCAGAGGAGATTTACAAGGCCGCTGCCTAGATTGCGGAGCATACCTTATGAAAGCAGGTTGAGGGAACTCGGCCTTTTCTCCTTGGAGCGACGGAGGATGATGTGGTACCTGATAGAGGTCTATAAGATGATGAGAGGCATTCATCGGGTAGATAGTCAGAGGCTTTTTTCCCAGAGCTGAAATGGTGGCCACAAGAGGACATAGGTTTTAGGTGATGGGGAATAGGTATAGGGGAGATGTCAGGAGTAAGTATTTTACTCAGAGAGTGGTGAGTGCGTGGAATGGGCTACCGGAAACGGTGTGGAGGCGGATACGATAGGGTCTTCTAAGAGACTTTTGGATACGTACCTGGAGCTGAGAAAAAAATAGAGGGCTATTGGTCTCTAAGGTAGGGACATGTTCGGCGCAGCGTTGTGGGCCGTAAGGCCTGAATTGTGCTGCAGGTTTTCTCTGTTTCTATGTTTCTATTTTCAGTGGAAAGTTATAAACAGATCGGAATTCAACCAGCACTTCAACGGTTTGAAGTATTTATACTTTAATGCTCGGAGTATTATAGACATCCCAATAGCCACCGGGGCATTATGGAACAGATATACAAACAGAGTAGTGATACAGTAAGTGTAAAAGTTACAGGCTTGTGGTGATGGGAGACTTCAACTTCCCTGATATAAATTGAGACCTTTTCAGTGCAAGGGGGTTAAGATGGGGCAGAATTTGTTAAGTGTATCCAGGAGAGGTTCATAAATCATTATGTTGACAGTCCAATAAGAGGAGAGTCTATTATGGACCTGGTGTTGTGTGATGTGCCTGGCCAGGTGATTCACGTTACAGCGGGCGAGCAACTGGGAAACTCGTGACCACAGCTCATTAACTCTCAGGTTGCTATAGATAAGGATAGGTATTCGGCTAGCGGGAGGGTTTTTAATTGGACTAAATATGAAGGGATAAGGCAGGAACTGGGTGAAGTAAACTGGGAAAACATTTTTGCTGGAAAGTCAACGTCAAGCATGTGGGAAGTGTTTAATGATCAAATACGTATGGTACAGGATAAGAATGTCTCGATTAGAAGGAAGGACATGAATGGGAAAATAAGGCAACTTTGGATGTTCAGAGATGTAATGAACAGTCATGAAGAAAAAGGACAAGTATTTAGAGCTCCGGAAGTTAGGATCAGACTGAGCACGTGAGTACTTTAAAAAAGCCAGAAATGAACTCAAGAAAGGAATTAGGAAAGCCAGGAGGGGCCATGAGAAGTCCTTAGCAAGTACGGTTCACGAGAATCCAAAGGCATTCTATACCTAGGCCAAGAATAAGCGGATAACGAGGGAAAGAGTAGGACCAATTCAGGATAAATAAGGGAATCTATGTTTGGATGCAGAGGATGTGGATGAGGTTCTGAATGAGTATTTATCTTCAGTATTTACCCAGCAGAGAGACGCTGAGGACACAGATATTGGAACTGAGGATGAAAACATGTTAGGGCATTTAGAGGTGAAGAACAAGGAATTGTTAGGTCTCCTAAGGAGTATTAAAGTGGTTACGTCCGCCGGGCCCGATGGGATATACCACAGGTTACGGAGGGAGGAGAGAAAGGAAATTGTTGGGGCCTTGACCAGTATCTTTGTGTACTTTTTAACCAACGAGAGATCCCAGATGACTGGCGAGTGGCTAATGATTTTCCTCTATTTAAGAAAGGAACAAGGGAAAATCCGGGGAACTTTAGGCCTGTGAGTCTCACTTCAGTTTCAGGGATATTGCTGTAGAGGATTCTTAGAGATAGGTTATACGAGCATCTGGAATCCAATGCCTTATTAGGGAAAGCCAGTATGGCTTTGTGCGGAGTAAGACTTACCTTAAAAGCTTGGTTGAGTTTTTTGACAGGGTGACAAGAGAGATTGATGAAGGAAGAGCTGTGGACGTCATCTATATGGACTTCAGTAAGGCATTTGACAAGGTCCCACTTAATCGGTTAATCAAGAATGTTCGGATGCATGGGGTCAGTGGAGAATTGGCTAAGTGGATCCAGAACTGGTTTATCTGTAGAAGACCGAGGGTGGTGGTTGAAGGGACTTATTCGGGCTGGAGGCCTGTGAATACTGGTGTTCCGCAGGGATCTGTGCTGGAACCTTTGCTGTTTGTGATGTACATAAATGACGTGAATGAGTATGTTGATGGATGGGTGAGTAAGTTTGAAGACGATAGCAAGATTGCTGGAGTTGTGAATAGTGTAAAAGACCGGCGACGGATACAGCGTGATATAGCTCAGTTGCAGATATAGGCAGGGAAATGGCAGATAGAGTTTAGCCCGGATAAATGTGAGGTGTTGCACCTGCTAGGACTAATGTCAAGAGGCAGTACACTCTTAATGGCAAGACCCTTAACAGTGTTGAAGAGCAGAGAGACCTGGGGGTGCAAGTGCATGACTCACTGAAAGTGGCTACACCGGCAGACAGGATGATTAAGTATGTTTATGGAATGCTTGCATTAATTAACCGGGGACTTGAGTATAGGAGTCAAGAAGTTATGATGCATCTCTATAAAACTCTGGTTAGGCCGCCCAGTGCACGTAACAAAAACTCAATAAATTTACTTCCTGTTTATGTCAGACATCGGGTAAACACGAAACAAGTTCGGTGGAGTATGCTGCATCTACATGCTTCAGAGGAACGTGTTCACTGTAAGGGGTGTGTGCTACTAGCTGCACACCTGTTGCTTCCCAAATTAAGCCGATGCCCATCTCCGCCCCAGATGTCACTGGAAGACTAGTCCCATCATTGCAACAGAAATCAATGTCCCTACGTTGCAGGACAAACACTGTACGTTGTGGCAAATACATTTCACTGCACTGAACAAGTTCTTTTTTCGTTGTTTAGTCAGACAGACGAACAGATAGGCGGACAGACAGACAGATAGATAGATATAGATAGATAGATACAGATAGATAGATAGATAGATAGATAGATAGATAGATAGATAGATAGACAGACAGACAGACAGACAGACAGACAGACAGACAGACAGACAGACAGACAGATAGATAGATAGACAGATAGATAGATAGATAGATAGATAGATAGATAGATAGATAGATAGATAGATAGATAGATAGATAGATAGATAGATAGATAGATAGATAGATAGATAGATAGATAGATAGATAGATAGATAGATAGATAGATAGACAGACAGACAGACAGACAGGCAGACAGACACACCGACAGATAGACAGACAGACAGACAGACAGACAGACAGACAGACAGACAGACAGAAGAGGATGGATAGGTTTATGACCAAAAAAGAGGAAAGATCCTTTGCAAAATTATGTTGTGCCAACGTACCAATCTTATCTCCTTTATTCTCGTCCAATTCGTTAACAGATATCGCAAACAGAGGGCTCAGTACCGATCCCAGTGCTACATCACTAGTCACTGACTTCCAGTGAAGGAAATGTCCTTCTACCACGATACTCTGCCTCCGATCACCAATCCATGTTGGATGACATTAAGCAATTCGTCTTGTGTGCCTTCATGTTATGAAGCTGCCTATATGAATTACATGCAGACAACACTAACCGTACTGCCTTCGTCACACTCTGAGTTATCTACAGAAATTCTCAACCTCGAAGGCAGTATTTCCTCGACACTAATTCACGCTGACCATCACAGAGCATCCCGTGTCGTTCCAAACATCCTTGAGAACTTTTCCCAGTAATTACCTTGACAATGACGTGAGGCTCACCGCCCTGGAGCTCCCTGCTTTATCTCTGGTACTCTCCTTAAATAAAAGATCAAGGACACCGATTTTCCATACTTTCGATATCTCAGCTTTGGCTAGCGAAGATGCAAAAATCTCCGTCTGGACTCCAGCCATTCTCGCTTCCCTTCTCATCCCAGAGAATGACATTTCCACCCCAATGGTGGTTATTGGACCGTGGTCATATACTTACAAACATCTTTTTATTGTTGCTTCAGAGTCATGCAGCACGGAGACGGGTCCTTTGGCCCGATTTGTCCTTACAGAACAAGATTCCAATCTAAGTTATTGCCGTTTGTCCAATATCCTTCTGAACATATCCGATCCATTTACCTGTCCAGGCACCTTGTTGTTCATGCACATACCTCCACCACTTCGTCTGGCAGCTCATTCTATGTACTGACCACTCTCTGGGTGAAAATGTTGCCCCTCAAGTTCCTATTATATCTGTCCCCCTCTCACCTTTAACCTATGCAAGATAGTTATTGATCTCCAACCCTGGGAAACAGAACGTGTGCATTCACCTTCTCCATGCCCCCATGGTTTTGTACACCTCCATGAGATCACCCCTGAGTCTCCTACTCTCCAATAAAAATAATCCCAACCTGCCCAACTTCTCTCCATATCTCCGTCCCTCGAGTCCCCGCCACATCCTCGTAAAACCCCTTTGCACTATCTCCAGCTTAATGCCATCTTTCCTATCGCAGGGCGACCAGAACTGAACACAGTACTCCAAGCCTGGCTTCACCAACGTCCTGCACAACTGCAACATTACCTCCAAACTTCTATACTTAGGGTCCTGACTGATGAAGGCTAGCGTGCCAAACGCTTTCTTCAGCAACCTACTGCCTGTGATTACATTTTCAGTGAACCATATGCCTGGACTCCTGGATCCCTCTGTTGTACAACGCTCACCAAGGCCCTGCTGCTCACCCTGGTTTGTCTTCCCAAAATGGAACACTTCGCATTTATCCGAATTAAACTCCATTTGCCACTCCTCGGCGCACTTCCCCAGCTGATCCAGATCCCTCTGTAAATCCTGATAACCACCCTCACTGTCAACGACACCACATATTGTAGTGTCATCTGCACACTTACTCACCGTGCCCTATACGTTTTTATCCGAATCGTTGATCCAGATAACAAACAAAAGTTCTCTCTCTGTGACATCCCATTGGTAAATGGCAGGACCCATAACAGTGTCGATGTACAGAGGGATCTCGTGGTCCGAGTTCAGAGATACCCGGGCTCCCTGACACTGGCCGCACAGGTCGACATGTTGGTAAATAAAAGGAGTATGACACGCTGCCTTCATCAGTCTGGGCACTGAGGGTCAAAAGTCAGGAAGTCATGTTGCGGCTTTATAAAACTTCATCAGGCAGCATCTGGAGTATTGGATTCAATTCTGGTCGCCCCGTTACAGGTAGGGTGCAGGGCCTCTGGTCAGGGTGCAGAAGATGTTCACCAGGCTGTTGCCTGGATTAGAGGGCATGAGCTGTCAGGAGATGTCGGACAGACTTGCATTGTTTTCTCTGGAGCGGCGGAGGCTGAGGGGAGACCCGATAGAGGTTTATAAGATTATGAGAAGCGTATATAGACAGTCGGTATCTTTCCCCGAGGGTCGAAATGTGTAATATCAGAGGCATGCATTCAAGGTGAGGGGAAAAGTTCAGAAGAGATGTAGGGACAAGCATCTTTTTACACAGAGAGCGGTGGGTGCCTGAAATGTGCTGCCAAGGGTGGAGGTGGAGGTAGATACGACAGAGGGGTGTCAGAGGCTGTTTACAGGTACATGGATCTGCAGGGAATGGAGAGACTGTGGAGGCATTTGGGTTCAGCTTAGTTGGGTGTCAAATTACTTGTTTAATTAGTTCAGCACAGTGCTATGGGCTGAAGAGTCTGTTCCCGTGTTGTACCGTCTGATTCTTGCCGCACTCTCCCCTGGATCCCCAATCCCCCGGCGATCCTTCAGGGATCTATGGACGTGGACCCCAATATCCAACCGCTCCTCCACACTGCTAAGAGTCCAGCCATTAGCGTTGTATGCTGCCTTTAGGTTAGTTCTTCCAAAGTTTATCACTTCACACTTTTCGGGGTTGAACTCCATCTGCCACTTCTCAGGCCAGCTCTGCATCCTATTAATGTTCTATTGGAAACTACACCATCCTTTTACACTATCCACAACACCACCAACATTCGTGTCATCTGCAAACGCAATAACCCACTCTTCCACATCCTCATCCAAGTCATTTATAAAGTCCTAGCCTCTCCAACTCTCCCTATAACTCAGGCCCTCTAGTCTTGGCAACATTCGCGCCAAATTCTTTGAGATAAGATGAAATGTTCTCACGCAGATTGTGATGATGTTTTTGGAATTTCCGACCCAGCGATGTTCAGGGAGATTTGGATGATATTTTGGGTTTTATGGCAGATGGTCCTATTTCAGGAGACAGTGATGTGCACTTCAGTGGCGGAGCGGATAAGAACGACACCACGGGTAAAGGTTGGGAAGAGGCTGATGGAGCCCATCTATCCACTCACCATTAATATAGCCAATGACAAAATACAATAGTGATCACAGGATTCGATGAATGGAACAAAGTTATATCCCAGAACATGGTTTGTTGGAAATTACTTAAGGATGTCATCTCTTGTGATTTTCCAGCGGTGTTGAGTTCATTTTAATGTATCCAAGTTCTAATATCTGCAACATATTTTGGCCAGTTTCATATCCCGGGATTCTCCAATGGTATTTCATGCACCAGAATAATTGGCATTTCCCTCCGAGGTTGTCATATCTTCTTTCGTCATCTGTAATCAGCAAACACACATTTCATTGGCCTAGTCTTCCGTGTCTGTGAGAAAGCAGTGGGAAATTGGCCGTTCTTTTATTTCCCTGTCAATACGGCCTGCACCTCGCCCGGGGTGACTTTATTGGAGTTAAAACATGAGAACAAGTATCGCCCATCAAATAGATACTGAGAAAAGTAACAGTGCACAAGGGATATGCACTCCTTGATGAGGGGAATTGCCAGAGAAGAATGCTGAATTGTCTGTCTGCTCCCTCTAACCTCCCTGTTGGTCACCCAATTATCAGTTGCCTGCATCTTAGGTGTGACGACCTGGCTAAAACTGTTATCTGCGATGCTCTCAGCATTCCGGAGGATCCTATTTGTGCAATTCCTTCAGGAGGAGCAAACAACTGCCTTACCTGATATCCCAGCTACACTAATCGGAAGAGTAATTTTATGGAAATCCTGGACTGCTGTTACCCGTCCTTTGCTCAGCCTCCTCGTTTAAGCCACTCCAGCTAAAGCCTCAACACTTACAGCTTAAACCTAACACTTACAGGGTGAGTGCAGCCGCTCCCAAAACCGCCAATGCAAAGAGAACGCCCCGCTACAACCTGACTTCTGGCTACTGTGCCTCTCAATGAGCCAATCACAAACGCTGCTGCAATTCTCATCTCCTCCTCCTGGCTTGAAACTGCAGTCGTCAGATTGGAGACTAAAGTCATCCAAACCAGGAAAGGCTCCTGGCGATTCTGGTCTGCGCCCTCTCCAGCTCAGTCACATCCTTCTTATAATGTGGTGAACAGAACTGCAAACAATATTCCAAGCGCCAACAAACTGGTGTTTTGTGAAGACACAACATAATGTCAAAACTGTCATAGAGTCAGGCAGCACAGAAACAGGCCCTTCGGCCAAACTGATCCATGCAGACCAGGATTCCCATCTCAGTGCGTCCCATTTGTCCGTATTTGGAAAATGTCGCTCCAAACCTTTCCTGTCCAAGTACCTTTCTAAATTTTCTTAATTTGCGTGCTTCAGCTATTTCCTCAGACATCTTGTTCCACACACTGACCACTTTCTGGGCGAAAAAGTTTCCTTTTAGGTTTCTATTATATCTCTGCCCTCTCGTCTTACGCCTATGTCCTTTATGCTCCAATCCTGGGAAAAAGGCTTTGCTCATTGACCTCATCTATGTCTGCCCCTCGTGATTTTATGCACTTCTATAAGATCACTCCTCATTCTCCTACGCTCCAAAGAATCGCAGTAATATTCTCGTAAATCTCCTCTGCAGTCTTTCTAACTTAATTGCATCTTTCCTGCAATAAGGCGACCAAACCTGAAATCAAAATTCCAAATGCGGCTTCCCCAACTTTTTTTACAACCGCAACATCCCAACTTCTATCCCGTGCCCTCACTGATGAAGGCCAGCGTGCCAAAAGTCCTCTTTAGCATCCTGTATACCTGTGACACCATTTTCAGGGAACCGTGGATTTGTCCTCCTCTGTCACTCTGTTCGACAACAATCCTCAGGCGCTACCATTTACTGTGAAAGTCCCACCCTGATTTGTATTCCCAAAATGCAACATCTCGCACTTATCCGAATTAAACTCCGGTTGGATTTATAATTGGCTCGATAGTAGGAAACAGAGAGTGATGATCGAAGGCTGTTTCACACACTGGAGGCCTGTGAATATTGTTGAGCTAGGTAGGACGATGTTTGACCTTTATTGTTTGTTATTTATAGAAATGATTTGGATCTGAATGTTCAAGGTATGCTTTGTAAGTTCACGGATGATACGAAAATATGTGGTATCGTAGACTGTGAAGAAGGTTATCAAAGGTTACAGGGAGATCTTGATCAGCTACAGATGTGGGCGGAAGATTGGCAAATGGCTTTCAATTCGGATAAGTGCAAAGTGTTGCATTTTCGAGAGTCAAACCAGGGTAGGACATCTTAAGTGAATTGTCGGACCCTGGGCAGTGTTGTGGAACAGAGGGACCCAGAAGTACAGATACACAATTCTCTGCAAGCGGCTTTACGGGTGCACATGCTGGTGAAAAGAGTGTTTTGCACGCTGGAAATCGTCAGTCAGGACATTGTGTTTTGGAGTTGGGATGTTATGTTGCGGTTGTACAAGACAGTTGGTGAAACCGCGCTTCGAGTTCTGTGTACAATTTTGGTCGTCCGGTTATAGGAAAGACATCATTGAACTAGAAAGAGTGCAGAGATGATTTACGATGATGTTGTCAGGACTCAAGTACCAGAGTTATAGGGACTTGTTGGGCAGTCTGGGCCTTTATTCCGTTGAACTCAGGAGATTGAGAGGTGACGTTATAGACTATGTGTAAAATCATGAGAGGCTAAGATAGGGTGAATGCACAAAGACTTTTTTTCCAGGGAAGGAGAACTAAAAATATGGAGGGCATATTTAAGGTGAAAGATTAAAAAGCGACCCGAAGGGAAACTTCTTCACACAGAGGATTGTGCGAAAATGGAAGAAGATGCCAGAGAAAGTGGATGAGACGGGTACAATTACAGGAGACAAAATACATTTGTATAAGTGAATGAATAGGAGGGAATCAGAACGTCCTGTTTCCGTGATGTGTTTCACTATGACTCTCAGTGTTAGAAAATAGGACCAAGATGGTCATGCACAGCTCGTCAGGATTTGTTTGTCCAACCACCAAATTTTAGTTGCTTGTTATTGTTCTGATAAAAGGCCAGAGTGATAGGCATTCTCCGCCATGTAGTAAATATTCATCGAGATGAAAACACGCAATGAGCTGCTGGACGAACACCAGGAATCCGACTGTCAAGAGCAGAATTATCACCATTCTCCTTGTTGAGCCCCTCTGCAGTGTGATGACGTTTCATTCGGAGAGCAGCCTCATGTAAATGTACACAGGGGGCGGTGTCGACTTCACCTCACTCCAGTCAACAAACCAGCTGAAATATAATCACAAATCTACTTCCCGGCTAGTTTATGATTAATAACTGGAGAGATCAGTCCATGTGATGATTAATCTGGCGAAGGCTTAAAGGAACAGTTTGTTGCAATAGATGTAAACATTAACTAATAAAGGATCATCGATGGTCGAAATGTTCAATCGTACAGGATGTACATTTAAACTGAGGGGGAGTTCAAGAAAGATATGCGGGGTAAGTTGTTTACACGAGGAAGAGTAGGTTCCTGGAACGGTCTGCCAGCGGTACCGGTGGAAACATAAGAAGTGTCGTTGAAGAGACATTCGGACATAGACATGAATAAGCAGATAATGGAGCGATATGGATCATGTGCAGCCAGAAGTGATTTAAGTTTCGCTTCCGGCACAGCCTTTGTGCGCCGAAGGACGTGTTCCTGTTCTGTACTGTAGAGCTGCTGTGATCTAGGTGTAATGAACCAAATGGTAAAACCACGGAACATATCCAGACATCTCTGAGGTCGGTGGATGCAGCACGGGAAGGACATTTACTGAGATGCAAAGAGATAGCGCAAGGTTGAGTCGTCAGGCCGGGTGACGAGTGAGAGCAAACCGTGTGATCAGATTTGCCGCCACTGCTTTTTGATAAAGATTAATAACTAGCTTGTCAAATGTCGAAATGTTGCGCACTGTACCATTTACAGCTGAGGCAAAGGCGGCGGAGGAGGGTGACAACAGCACGAAGAAAGGGACAAGCTCATTGAATATGTCGACAATCAGCAGAAGGAACGCAAAGGCGAGAAGCGTGAAGCGGTGTACTTCGGTAGATAATGGACTGAGTTGGACAAGTTTAAAAGCTGAAACAAAGCATATAGAACACTACAGCACAATACAGGCCTCTGGGTCCACGATGTTGTGCCGACATTTTATCATGCTCTAAGATCTATCTAGCCCTTCCCTCCCAAATAGCCCCCTATGCTTTTATCATTCATGTGTCTATCTAAGAGTCTCCTAAATGTCCGTATCCGCTGGAAGAGCGTTCCACGCACCCACCACTCCTGTGTAAAAAAACATACCCCTGACATTCCCCTTATACCTTCCTCCAATCACATTAAAATTACATCACCTTGCGTTAGCCATTGTCGCCCTGGGAAAAAGTCTCTGATTGTCCACTCGATCTATGCCTCTTACCATCTTGTACACCTCTATCAAGTCACCTCTTCTCCGACTTCTCTCCAAAAAGAAAAATCCTAGCTCGCTCAAAATGTCCTCATAAGACATGCTGTCCAATCCAGGAAACATCCTGGTAAATCTCCTCTGCACTCTCTCTAAAGCTTCCACATCCTTTCAATAATGAGCCGACAAGCACGGAACACAATACTCCAAGTGTGGTCTGACCAGTGCTGCAACATCACCTCGTGACTCTTGAACTCAAAACCCCCTCTAATGAAGGCCAACACTCCATACGCCTTTTCAACAACTCCATCGACCTGCGCGACAACCTTGAGGGATCTATGGACGCGGACCTCGAGATCCCTCTGTTCCTCCACACTGCTATTAACCTTGTATTCTGCCTTCAAATTCCATCTCCCGAAATGTGTCAATTCACACTTATCCGGGTTGAACTCTATCTGACACTTCTCATCCCAGCTCTGCATTCTATCAATATCCATTTGTAATCTACAGCAACCTTCTACACTATCCACAACACCACCAACCTTTGTATCATTAGCAAATTTACTAACCCACCCTTGCACGTCCTTATCGAAGTCATTTATATAAATCACAACGAGCAGGATTCCCAGAGCAGATCCCTGCGGAACGCCACTGGTCGCAGTCCTCCAGGCAGAAGACGCACCATCTACCACCACCCTCTGTCTTCTAGCGGAGAGCCAATTCTGAATCCACACAGCTCGATTCCCTGGATCCCATGCCTCCTGGCTGCCTGAATAAGCCTTCCATGAGGAACCTTATCAAAAGCCTTACTAAAATCAATGTACACCACATCCACTGTTCTACCTTAATCAATGTGCTTTGTCACATCCTCAGAGAATTCACTCAGGCTCGTGAGCCACGACCTGCCCTCACAAAGCCATGCTGACTGTCCGTAATCAGTCTATGCTCCCCCAAATGCACATAAATACTGTCTCTAAGAATCTTCTCCAGTATTTTGCTCACCACCCGAAGTTAAGGCTCACTGGTCTGTAATTCGAAGGGCTATCCCTACTCACTTTCTTGAACAAAGGAACATTTGCCACCCTCCGATCATTTGGCACTTCTCCTGTGGCCAGAGGGTATGCCACGATCGTCGCCAAAGGCGCAGTAATCTCTTGCTGAGCTTCCTGTAATAACCTTGGATATATCATGTCCAGTCCCGATGACTTATCTATCCAAATATCTTTCAAAAGTTCCAGCACATCCCTTTTCCTCACATAGACATGCCCTAGCGTATGTTGTGCGTCATCCTCACAAACGTCAAGGTGTCTCAACTGGTGAATACTGAAGCAAAGTATTCACTGAGGACCTCTCCTACCCCTTCCGACTCCAGGTACGTTTTCTCTTTCATCCCTGATCGGTCCTACCCTCACTCTAGTCATCTACCTATTCTTCACATACGTGTAGAACTTGTTGGGGTTTTCTTTGATCCTACTCGCCAAGGACTTCTCATGCTCCCTTATAGCTCTCCTAAGTCCATTCTGAAGTTCCCTCTTGGCTATCTCGAAACTCATCCAGAGCCCTGCCTGATCCATGCCTTCTAAACCTTAGGTAAGCTTCTTTCTTCCTCTTGACAAGATATTCTATGTCTCAGGTCAACCACGGTTCCTTCACTCTACCATCCTTACCCTGGCTCAATGGCACAAACCCACCAGAGCCCCATGATATTACTCCCTAAACAACCTCCACAATTTCATTATGCACTTCCCCAAGAACATCTGTTCCGAATGAACGCTCCCAAGTTCTTGCCTCATAGCATCATAATTCCCCCTACCCCAAGTTAATACTTTCCCAAATAAGAGGGGATATTATGGAAAATGTTACGTACCAGCAACAAAAGAAACACACCGAGTTATGTATAAGTGTTAGAAACTATTTTACTAATAACTACTTATAATAATAAGAAATGGAAAAAAAAGGAAGTGTTAGAATGTTAAAAGTAAAACTGTTAGATATTAAACGTTAACCCCACAACTAAACCCGAAGTAATGTGTGGCAAATTCCCAAACTCCAAGTCCAGGAATAGTTCTCAAAGTTCAGTTCAGCAAGCAAAAATGTGAAACATGAGCAAAGATTTTGGCAAAACCACCGTTGACTGAAGAGAAAATGTAGAGAGAATGTAGACATTACGAAATCCAAATGTTCCACAATGGAACCCATACGACATCTCAGTCACTGATGATCTCCACTGCTTTGTTCCGAGGTATCTGTCACCCCGAAAGGCTTTCGAGAAATGGCCGTCCACACAAATACTTCTTTCGTTCTCCAGGTTAACGGCAATGTGGACTCCACTGGATTATTCCAAAAATCTGTACGTGGATTGTAGTGACAGACACAGTTACTGTTCTTCATCCATCGATACAGAGACCAGCAAGCAGGTGTTTCTCTCTCTCTCTCTGTCTCTCTTCTTGGTGGCTCTAAAAACGTCATCACGTCATTCATTCCTATTGTTTTCGTAATCACGACACACACACACACACACACACACACACACACACACACACACACACACACACACACACTACTGTGCTATTTCTTAAATGGAATTCAACCAATAGTAACTTAATCCGTAACAAAACATACAGTTGTGAAAGGAACAGAGAAGATAGAGGCAGGAAGGTTTTTTCCACTGGTAGGTGAGACGAGAACCAGGAGACACAGCTACAAAATTGGGGGGAATATATTTCGGATGGAAATGAGGAGAACTTTCTTTTCCCATAGAAAGGTAAATCTGTGGAAATCCCTGCCCGGAAAGAAGTGGAGCCTTCCTCATTAAGATAAGATAGTTTTGAAGATATTTATTTATTAGTCACGTATACATGGACACACAGTGAAATGCGACTTTTCACGTTACTGAGAATATGCTGGGGGCAGCCTTCAAATGTCGCCACACTTCCGGCGCCAACACAGCATGCCCACAACTCCTGACCCGTACGTCTGTTTGGAATGTGGGAGGAAACCGGAGCACCCGGAGGAAACCCATGCCTACAGACAGCGGCGGGAATTGAACCCGGGTCGCTGGCTCTGTAATAGTGTTGCGCCTGCGCGCTGTATATTTAAGACTCAGATCGAGTTTTGAATAGCAGGGGAATTAAGGTTTATGGGAAAAAAACAGGGAGGTGGATCTGAGTCCAGGGACAGATCAGCCATGATGTTATTGATTGGCGGAGCAGGCTCGATAGGCCGGATGTCCTCCTCCTGATCATATTTCTTATGTTCCCATGTAAGTCACCCACCCACAACCTATTTCAGAGCCAGAATTTGTGATGGTATTGGGTGCACAGTCCGGGAGCTCTAAACTTCACTAAGCCCTATCTGGCATAACATCCACGAATACCCTCACTATGGGGAGATTATACTGTGTCAACCTATACTTCAAGGCCGTTTACTTCACTACCTTCCTGTCGACGGAAAGGTCTAGCTGCCAATAATCGCTATTTAGAGCGGTGGCTCCCCCCTCCCAACCAAAGAGGAGATACTTCCAACTAACGAAGCAGTCTGAACATAGTTTATTTTAGGTGAGACGCGTTTAACTCCAGTAAACAATTCTTAACAAAGATTTGTAACTGAGAAAGTAACTTCTAAACACAATTCTTCCAAGCCGAAAAGTCAAACCAACAGGTTTCAGAGGAGCAAGTCGTCCGTTACTGAGGAATGAATTCTAGGTCTTCTTTCTGTAACCTCTTCTCTCTGTCGTTCGCCCCGTACCCTGACTGCCTTCTAACACTGAAACTGCCAGCTGGCATTTCTCAGGCCAGTCTTTAATTAGGACAGCATTGATCCTTTCGTTTCTCTTGATTGGGTCATAGTTTAACGAGGCCAACGTGGACCCAATTGTTTCTCTTAATGAAGTCAAGATGGTGAGCAAATAATACTAGTTAGACTGTCAACGTACTGAACAACAAGCATCTTGCACGGTGGACAGACTGCTGCTGTGCTGAAAAGCTGTGTTTAGCATTGAGCACATTTGGACCTGGAAGTGTATATCCATCGCGCATTGGGCCGCCCCTTGCGAATCCGGAATTGAGCCACCTTAGGGTCACACACAGCATGGAAACGGGACCTTCGGCCCAACTGGTCTGTACCGACCAAGATTCGCATCTGAGCCAGTCCCATTTGCCCGCGTTTGGCCCCTATCCCTCTAAACATTTCCTATCCATGTTCCTGTCCAAGTATCCTGTATATGTTGTCAATGTACCTGCCTCAACCACCTCCTCTCTCAGCTCGTTCCACGTCCGGACCACCCTCTGAGTGAAGAAATTGCCCCTCAACTTAAACCTGTGCCTTCTAGTTCTTGATTCCCAACCCTGGGAAAACGTCTGTGCACATTCACCCTATCTCTGCCCCTCGTGGTTTTTACACCTCTACAAGGTCACCCCTCAGCCTCCTACACTCCACGGAATAAAGTCACAACCTGCTCAACCTCTTCCTATAACTGAGCCCTCGAGACCCAGAAACATTCTCGTAAATCTCCCTCTGCGACTTTTAGTTCAATAACACGTTTCCTACAACAGGGGACCAAAACTGAATACAATACTCCCAAGTGCGGTCTCGCCAACCACACCATGACCTCCCGACTCCTGTACTCAGTGCCATGACTGATGAAGGCCAGCGCGCCAAAGGCCGTCCTCACCACCCTGTCTACCAGTGAGGCTGCTTACCCCAGCTCAACGTAGTTACGGAATGCTTGATCTGCGTGGATGGCACGCAAAATAAAAGTATTTCACTACACCTCAACGCATGACAATAATAAACCGACAACAGCCTGTCTCTGGGGTGATCTGTCCCCGAAAACCTCCGACCTTTGCATACTCAGCGTGTCTCCTGCTAACCCTGTCCTTTTTCCAGAGGAACTGCAGGAGCTCGGAGAACCCCAACGTAGCCTCCGCTTCTTGGTGAAGGAGCGGATCAATTGGCTGGTGTCAGGCAAGGTGAACTACTTCCAGCTGGTCGACTAACTCATGCAGCTGCCTGTTCCGCTGGAGGCTGCAGTCAACAAAGGTGAGCGCAGGGGACGAGATTCCCTCTGTCCGAGAGATAGGAGTCCTTTGGGTCAGGATCCGTGTTCTGGGAGAAGGAGAGTGGGCCTGTTTGTGGGTATCTGCTCAGTCTCTCCTCCCCACCCTCCTTTTGATCCCACCATAACTACCCTGTGGCATCACTACCCGGTGCCCAGAATAGCGCTACTTGTATTCACCGTAGAGAGGTGGCGGGTGGCAAAGTAGGGGAAAGAGCTTGATGAGTGGGCTTGCCTCGCTCCTGATGCAGTGGGATCATCTTGCACAATCTGCTTCCGTATTCATTGCTCCGTGGCAGCACTCCCTGGTGTTGCTGTTATTCCGGAGGGTCACATTGAGGTCGCGGGTGGGAGAGTGGGGGAAGGGGTTGAGGCATGGATATCCTACTCCCATGGAACTGAGATCATCTCGCACACTCCGTCTCTGCAGTTACTGCTCCGTGGCTCACTCCCTGGTGTCCGGAAGAGTGCTATTGGTATTCTTGAGGGCATTGTTAAGAGATATCAGGTGGGGGGGGAGATGTGGTTAAAGCATGGACTTGTCCCACTCCTGATGCCCTGATCAGGCCCGTTCCAGAGGAGCTGACGGAGTTCGAGAAGCAGAAGCAGGAGGTGGAGGCGGAGAAGAGGACAGCCCCGCACATGGTGAGCAGCTCGACGACAACTCTGTAGCACCGCCCTCTTGGCCAAGTCTGTGGCCGTCAAGGACGTGACGCGGGGAGGTCGGGGTAACGGTGGGGTGGGGTGGGGAAGGAGGGTCTGGGACTGACCTATCCTCTGCTGGCCCACAAGGGGACCCGGCTCGCCTCGTTCGCCGACTACCGGTGATCCAGATCAAGAAGCCACCTTCGGGCTGGACTGGGTGCCCAAGCAGCTGGGTGAGATGTTTCCCCACCTTCAATCTCCCTCATCCCTTCCTCCCTCTTCCTCTCACATCTCCGTCCTCCCCTACACATCCTCCCCGTTCCCCTTCCTCCTCCTCGATCTCCACCTCCACCCCTCCCACCTGCTCCCCGCCCCCTCCTCCCACACCCTCCTCCGCCCCCACCCACTATTCCCCCTCCACCACCTTCCCTTCAACCTCCTCCCCTTTCCCTCCTCCCCTCCACCTCCTTCCGATCTCACTCCTACCCTCCCCCTCCCCCTCCCACTCTCCCTCCTCTCCTTCTACCTGCTCCCCTCATCCCCTTCTCCCTCCTCCCCCTCTCCCACCTCCTCCTCTCTCTCCTCCATCTCTCCCTCATTCACCTTTCCCTCCCTCCTTCCCCACCTCTTTCCCTCCACCTCCTGCCCCTGCTACTACTCCCTCCTCCTACTCCCCTCCTCCCTCTCTCCTTCCTTCCCACTCCCTTCTCCTCCTGTCTATCCGCCCGCTCTCCCTCCGCCCCTTTCCCTTCCCTATCCCTCCGCCTCCTCATCCTCCGCCATCCTCTCCCTCCGTCCTCTCTCACTTCGCCCCCTCCCTCCGCCATCCATTCCCTCCACCCTCCTCTCCCTCCGCAGTGTCTCTCTACTCCCCACCTCCCCAACCTGCCCCTCTCTCTCACCGCCCCCTCCCACCCCAACCAGTCCCACTCACCTTCCGCCCCCACTCACTCTTCAACCTGCACCTCTCTCACGGCCACTCTGCCCTTGCAGACGTATTGATCGACATGCCAGAAGAGCTGGACATTATCCACCTGCGGGGCAGCTGCCTGCAGGCAGGCGAGGAGGAGCTGTTGGACATCGCCCCCCCTTCCGCTGGTCAACCCGGACGAGCCCAAAGTTATCCTTGGTTCTGTGGCACCGAGGATGACGACTCCTTCTCCTTTGCCCGCTCCTCCTCTCCGCCATGTTAGTGGGTC
Organism: Pristis pectinata; assembly: GCF_009764475.1. Lineage (NCBI taxonomy): Eukaryota > Metazoa > Chordata > Chondrichthyes > Rhinopristiformes > Pristidae > Pristis > Pristis pectinata. The sequence continues at coordinate 47,397 of NW_026262579.1, forward strand.
TTCTGTCTTTTCCTACCCCGTTCCTCACCCTCCCCATGAGTAGTGAGGGCTCCATATCTCCTTGCTCTGTGCACATACACACACGCGAGAGCGCGCACGCACGACACGCACAGACATGCACGCACCCGCCTGCACATATCGACAGACGCACACACTCACAGTGTCAGATCCCTGCACACGCCCAAGGATATTCAGCGGCGGTGTGAATCCTCCCGCGACTCTGTAGAAAACACGAGTTCGCCCGCACCTGGAGGATGTACAGCGGTATGAAAAGATGCAGAGAGATAGTCATTCTTGTCCGAGGTACCAATAGTCGGTCGTTTTCCTGTGTTTCCTGCGCTGCGCTGTTCTGCGTCCCGTGTTACCGGGACCTCTGGGCTCCAGTTGTAAGGAAAGACCATGCAGACTGGGCCTAGGTTCCCTGGACCGGAGGAGGCTGAGGGTAACATTATCGACACCCCCATCAGACTGTATTTCGCCCACGTGCTCTCTGCTTCCTTCCTGTGGAAGAGGTATTTAGACAATACGGTGCAAGAGCCTTGAGGCTGTAGATGCTGAGATCAAGAGCCCATTTTATCGTGCTAGGGTACAGTTCAATAGTCTTATACCATCGGGTAGAAGCTGTCCTTGAGTCTGGAGGTAACCACGTGCTTTCTTTCACAGGGTGACCAACACCGTACACCGTGCTCCAAGTGTGCCCTCATCAACGACTTGTACAACTACAACATAATGTCCGAACTCCTGTACTCAGTGCCCTGACTGATGAAGGCCAGCGTGCCAAATGCAGTTTTCACTACCCTGTCTACCTGTGAAGCCGCTTTCAACAAACTATGCACATGTACTCCTCTGTCCCTCTCTTCCATTACACTCCTTAGTCCCCTACCGTTCACTACAGCACAGTACAGGCCCTACGGCCCACGATGTTGTGCCGACGTTTTATCCTGCTTTAAGATCTATCTAACCATTCCCTCCCACATAGCTCTCCATTTCTCTGTCATTCATGTAGCTATCTAAGAGCCTCTTAATTGTCCCTGTTGTATCTACCTCCACCACCTCTGCCAGCAGTGCGTTCTACGCAGCCACAGTAAAACTCTAAGCTGGTTTGACTTTCCAGATGCATCACCTCAGACCTATCTGTTTCGAAATCCATTTGCCACTCCTCGGCCCACTTCCCTGACTGATCAACATCCACCTGTAATCGACGATAACTTTCTTCACCATCAACAACACCTCCTAATTTTGTGTCATCTGCAAACTTGCTGATCAAGCCTTGTGCATCCACATCCAAATTGCTTGTACAAATAAGGGTCCCAACACCGAGCCCTGCGACACACCACTGATCACCGGCCTCCATTCCGAGAAACAACCGACAAACACCATCCACTGCTTCCTACCTCCGAGACAGTTTTGAATCCACCTAACCAGCTCTCCCTGGATTCCATGGGACTCATCCTTCCAGGCCAGCCTGCCATGCAGAACCTTGTTGATGGCCTTGCTGAAGTCCGTATAGACAACACCCACACCCTACCCTCATCTCCTGTTCTGGTTGCTTCAAAAAAACTCTAAAAGATTCGTCAAACGTGACTTCTCACACAAAGCCATGCCGACTCCTCCTCATCAGACTCTGTCCATCCAAATGCTGGTAGATGTTCTCCCTCAGAATTCCCTCCAGTAACTTTCCCACCACGGATGTCAGGATGACCGGCCTGTAGTTCCCCGACTTGACCTTGCTGCCGTTCTTAAACAGTGGAACATTAGCCAATCTTGAGGAACTTCACCAGTGGCTAACAGTGAAGCAAAAATCTCCACAATTTCTTCTCCAACCTCCCACAAAGTTGGAGGATGTAGGATGCACCTTAATGCGCTGTAAGGCTATAAATAACTCCTCTCCGGTAATAGGAATGTTCTCCAAATCATCCCCCTTATCTCTTTAGCAACTATAATTTTCTTCTCAGTAAACAGCGAGGAGAAATATTCATTAAAATACCCACCCATCTCCTGAAGCTTGAGATATAGGCGGCCCTGCTGATCTCTGTAAGGGGACCTACTCTCTCCGTGGGCACCATTTTACTCTTAATATATCTATAGAACCTCTTGTGATTTTCCGAAGCCTTCCCTGCCGGATATATCTCATGCCTTCTCTTTGCCCACCTGATTTCCCTCTTGTGTATTCTTAATCTTTTTATTTTCATCAAGGGATTCGCCTGTTCCTGACCTCCTAAAGAGAATGTTTGCTTCTTTTTTCTCATCCAGACAAGGATGTAATGGGGAGGCTTTATAAGGCATTGGTCAGACCAGATTTGGAGTATTGAGAGCAGTTTTGTGCTCCGTATCTAAGGAAGGATATGCTGGCCCTGGAGAGGGTCCAGAGGAAGTTCACAAGAATGATTACGGGAATGAAAGGGTTAACGTATCAAGAGCGTTTCAGGGTAACAGGGAGAAAGCAGGAGAATGGGGTTGAGGGAAATAGGTCATGATTGAACTGTGGAGCACATGTGATGGGCCTTAACCTGTGGACCCGTCCTATCCGTTTCCATCACTGCCTTAAAACTAAGGATCCATCTTATCGCACTCTGGAACCGTCTTATAACAGAGAGGTATAAGCTGTCCTTGAGCCTGGTGGTACGTGCTTTCAGGCTTCTGTATGTTCTGGCCGATGGGAGGGGTGAGAGGAGAGAATTCCCGAGGTGGGTGGGGGCTTTGATTATGTCGGTTGCTTAACCGAGGCAACGGGTAGTGTGGACAGGGTCCGTGGAGAGGAGTCTGGTGTCCGTGATGTGCTGGGCTGTGATAACAGCTGACCCGACTGCCTGTGTGTGTTGAGTGGCGAAGGGGTGCCGGTTGGGGGCAGGTGGAGAGAGAGGGGGCAGTGGGTTGGGAGGTGGGTTGATGTCTGTCCCTCCTCCCTCTCCCACCCTCTCTTGCTCCCTCCCCATCTTTCCACCCCCGACCCTCACCCCATCACTCCCTCCTCCTCTCTCCCTCCTCTGTCCATTCCCCCCTCTCTCTCTCTCCCCATCGCTCCACCGTCCCCCACGCTTCCTCCCTCCCCTCCCGTTCCGCCCCAGTACCGGTACTCAATCAGTCGGTGGTGGTTGAGCTGGCGGTGAAGGGCTTCCCGATGGAGGCCTGTCAGAAGCCCGTCTTCTACACCGGCAACACCGGCGTGGTGGCCACCATAAACTGGGTCATGCCTCACCTCGACGAGACAGGTCAGTGTGGGGGCGCCGAGGGCAAGGGAGTGATTTTCCTTACCAGAGTGCTGGCCTTCTACACTCCCCGGACACCCGGGCCCTGCCAGTCCATGCTTCCGGAACCCAGACCCCGCCTCCTCACCTTCGGACCGCGCTCCCTCACTTCCTGACTCTCTCACCCTCGCTCCCCGGTCTCCCTCACCCCCGACCGTCGAAATCTCTCCCCGCCGTTCCCGGGCTCTTTCTCCTGACCCCCGGACTCTCTCCCCCGACCCCCGGACTCTCTGCTCCCCGACCCCCGGACTATTTTCCGCAACCCCCTGACTCTCTCCCCTGACCCCAGGACTCTCTACACTGAGCCCCGGACTCTCTGCCCCCCGACCCCCAGACCCTTTCCCACTCGACCCCCGAACTCTCCCCCACTCGAACCCGGACTGTCTTCCTTCCAACTCCCGGGTTCTCTCTTCAGACCCCCGGACTCTCTCCACCCGGCCTCTGGACTCTCTACCCCACGATCCCAGGACTCTCTGCCCCCGACCCCCGGACACTCCCCCGACCCCCGGACTCTCCCACAGACCCCTGGATCTCTCCACCCGATTCCCCGCCCTCTCTCTCCCTCACCCACCCTCTCCCCGACTCCCTGCCCTCTCTCTCCGCCACTCACTCTCTCCGCCGACTTGCCGCCCTCTCTCTCCAACACACCCTCTCCCCCTACTTTCCGCCCTCTCTCTCCATCGCTCACCCTCTCGCTCCGACTCCCTGGCCTCTCTCTCCCTCACTCACCCCCTCCACCCCCCCCCACTCCCCGCACTCTCCAACACTCACCCTCTCGCCCGCCTCCTCCCGCAGATTTCGCTCAGCTGCTGATATTGCCGGGATCCGGCGGCCCTGCATTGGCGGTGACCGGCCCCGAATCTCCATCAGAAGACAGCCTGGCCACCATCTCGTCCATGTGCTTCTCCTGGGACCAGGACCTGTTCGCCTTGAAGGCCATGGTGAGTGTGGGCCCGGCCTGTGGGAAGGGGGTGTGGGGGGCTGTACAGGTGTCCTCCAAGGTGTCTGCGGTCCCTGCACTCCTCCCGTCCCGGGGCTTCTGCGGTCCCTGCATTCAGTCCCGAGGTGTCTGCAGGCCTTGTACTCCCATCGACCCGAGGTACCTGAGGTCCCTGCTCTCCCTCCGTCCCGATGTGTATGTGGGCCCTGTACTCCAACGGTCACGAGTTCTCTGCTGTCCATGCGCCGTCCGAGGTGTCTGCTGTTCCTGCACTCCCCTGGTCCCGAGGTGCCTGCTGTCCCTGCACCGTCCCCAGGTGTCTGCGGTCCCTGCACACCCCCCGTTCCGAGGTGTCTGCAGTTTCTGCACTACTCCGGTCCCGAGGTGTCTGCGAACCCTGCACTCCTCCCGTCCCGAGGTGGCTGCGATCTCTGCACCGTCCGGAGGTGTCTGCGGTCCCTGCACTCCCCCCCCATCCTGAGGTATCTACGGTCCTTGCCAACCCCTTTCCTGAGGTGTCTGCGTCCCTGCATTTCCCCGACCCGAGGTGTCTGCGGTATCTGCCCTCCCCCCGTCCCGAGGTGTCTGCAGACCCTGCACTCCCCCATCCCGAGGGGTCTGCGCTACCTGAAATCCCACCGTCCCGAGGTGTCTGCGGTTTCTGCCCTCCTCCCGGCCCGAGCCGTCTATGGTTCCAGCACTCCCGTCTGTCCCGAGGTGTCTGCGGTCTCTGCACTCCCCCCGTCCCGAGGGGTCTGCGTTACCTGCAATCCCACCGTCCCGAGGTGTCTGCTGTCTCTGCACCGTCCCGAGGTGTCTGTGGTTCCTGCACTCCCCTCTATCCCGAGGTGTCTGCGGACCCTGCGCTTTCCCCGTCCCGAGCTGTCTGCCGTCCTTGTCCTCCCCCCGTCCCGAGGTGTCTGCGATCCCTACACTCCTGCCGTCCTGAGGTGTTAGCGGACCCTGTACTCCCACGGCCCGAGTTCTCTGCTGTTTATACGCCGTCCCCAGGTGTCTGCGGTTACTGCACTCCCACCGTCCCGTTTTGTCTCTGGTCCCTGCATTCCCCCCATCCCTAGGTATCTACGGTCTCTGCCAACCCTTTTTTTTTAGGTGTCTGCGGTCCCTGAACTTCCCCCGTCCTGAGGTGTCTGTGGTCTCTGCACTGTCCCGAGGTGTCTGTGGTCCCTGCACTCCACCCATCCTGAGGTGTCTGCGTCTCTGCATCGTCCCGAGGTGTCTGCGGTCTCTGCTCTCCTCCCGTCTCCAGGTGTCTGCGGTTCCTGCACTCCCCTCTGTCCTGAGGTGTCTGTGGACCCTGCACTCCCATCGTCCCGTTCTGTCTCCGGTCCCTGTACTCCCCCCATCCTGACGTATGTACGGTCTCTGCCAACCCCTTTCCTGAGGCGTTGCCTGCACTCCCCCGTCCTGAGGTTTCTGTGTTCTCTGCACCGTCCTGAGGTATCTGTGATCCCTGCACTCTCCCGGTCCCGAGGTCACTGCCGTCTCTGGTCTCCTCCCGTCTCCAGGTGTCTGCGGTTCTTGCATTCCCCTATGTCTCGAGGCGTCTGCGGACCCTGCGCTGTCCCCGTCCCGACGTGTCTGGATCTCTGCACTCCCACCGTCCAGAGGTGTCTACGGTCCCTGCAGTCTACCGTCTGAGGTGTCTGCGGTCTCTGCACTCCCCCCGTTCCAAGGTCGCTGCCCCTCTAACATCGCTCTACCACCCTCAGGGCTCTCCACCCTTAGCACCTCGCCCCCTCTCCGCTCTCCCCCTCCCTACTAACCCCAATACAACCACTACCCTCCCCCTCCTCCCACTGCCCTTTCGACACGCCCCTCTCCAGTCTCCCCCTGTGGCCCCTCTCCGCCCTCCCTCTTCGCTACTCAGCACCCCCCTCCACACTCCCCTGCTGTCGCTCTCCATTCTTCCCCCTCACCTCTCCGCCCTTCCCCCTGGCCCCACTCCACCCTCGACACAGTAAAGCGTCACCTACTCCACCTTCACCCCTCTCCACCATCGCCCCTGTCCAGAATTCGCCTCTCGACTCCACACTCCTCCTTCTCTACCCTCTCCAGGTTCCCCCATCTTGTCCCTCTCCCTCCCCCACCTTATCCATCTACACCCCATCCATTTCCCCTTCACACTCTATCTCCCTCTCCTCCATCCATCTCCTCTCTTCCGTCCCTCTCTTCCTCCAAACATCAGCACCCTCCTCCCTCCATCTTCGCCATCCTCCATCCATCTCCCCCTCCTCGCTTCATCTCCCAATACTCCCTCCATCTTACCCTCCACCATACATCTCACTCCTCCTCCTTCCATCTCCACCTCCTTCCATCTCCCCCTCATCCATCCATCTCCCACCTCCTCTATCCATCTTCTCCTCCCTCCATCTCCCCCTCTTCATCTCCCCTTCTCCCTCCATGAAACACCCGGTCCTCCATCCATCTCCACCCTCCTACCTCCATTCTCCCATCCATCTCCATCTCCCCCATCTCCCCTGCAACTCTCCCTCGTCCCTCCATCTGCGCCTCGTCCATCCATCTCCCCGCTCCTCTCTCCATCTCACCATCATCCATCCATTTCTCACCTCCTCTATTCATCTCCTCCATCCTCCATCCATCTCCATCCTCTTCCCTCCATCTCCCATTCTCTGCATCTCCCCTTCTCCCTCCATCGAACACCCCGTCCTCCATCCATCTCCATCTCCTCTCCTTCCCCTACATATCTCCCTTGTCCCTCCATCTGCGCCTCGTCCCTCCATCTCCGAGCTCCTCTCTCCCTCACCCTATTCCCTCACACCCTTCCTCCCTCCATCTCCCCATCCCTACATCTCCCCACTCCTCCCTACCTTCCGCACTTCCAACCATCTCCCCTTCCTCCATCTATCCCTCCTCCCTCCATCTACCCACTCCTCCCTCCCTAACCCGTCCTCCTTCCATCTAACCCCTCCTCCCTCCATCTAGCCCCTCCTTCATCCATTTCGATTCTGCTCACCGCTCGTCCCTCCATCTACACCCTCCATCTCCCCCTCCTCAATTAATCTCCCCTCCCTCCATATCCCACTCCTCCCTCCATCTCCCTCTTCTGCCTCATTCCCCACTCCTGCGTCCATCTCCCCTCCTCCGTTAATCTCCTTCTCCTTCCACCAGCTCCCACTCTTCCCTTCAGCTCCCACCTCCAGCCTCCATCTCTCCCCTTTCCTCCCTCCCTTTCTCGCCGCCTCCCTCCATCTCCTCCTCCACCTTCTATTCCTCTTCCTCTCTCCATCTGCCCTTCCAACTCTACCCTCCGCCCTCCCTCCCCTTCTCCATCTCCCGCTCTTCATTCCATCTCCCCTTCCTCCCTCCATCCCCCCTCCCTCCATCTCCCCTTCATACCTCCCCTACTCCATCCATTGCCCTCCCCCCTTCCTCTCCCACCCTCTCCCCCTCATCTCGCCCATCACCTTTCACCTCCATACCATTCCCCCGACCCATACCAACCCCGTCTTGCCCCTCTCCCCCTCCCCACCTCCTCTACGCAGCCCCTTGTTCCTCTTCTCCCTCGCTCCCCATCCCTCTATCCCCTTCACCCCTAGCTCCCCTCCCACTTGCTCGCCTTCGCCGCTCGATCCACTACCCCGCTCCTCCTCACCTCCCGATCCCCTTCATCGCAGCCCCTCCCTCCGCTCCACCCCTCGCTCCCCCTCGATCCCCTTCACCACTTTCTCCCTTTCAGCCCTCCCCCTCGATCCCGTTCACCCTTCCCTCTCGATCCCCTCAACTCGTCGATCCCTGTCCCCCTCGAACCCTTTCAACCCTCGATCTCCTTTCCCCCTCGCTCCCCTTCACCCTTCTCTCACCTGACCCCTGGCTAAGCTTCTCCCGGCGATATCCTTCACCCCTCGCTCCCCTCACCCCTCGCTCATCTCAGACCAGAACCCCTTCACCCCTAGATCCCCTTTACCCCTCGATACCCCTCAATCTCGATTCCCCTCGATCCCCCTCGCTCCTCTCACCCCACCTCCCCATCACACCTTCGCCTCGCCCTCTCACCGCTCCCACCCTCTTCTCCCGCTCCCTTACTAATGGCCCCGCACACTCCCTCCTACTGCCTCCCCGTCCACCATCACTAACTCACTTCCTCGCTCTCTCTCATTATCATTCTCTCTCTCACACACTCGCTCACCGTCTCTCTCGCACTCTTTCCCTTTCTCTCACACTCTCTCTCTCTCCCTCTCTCACTCTCGCCCACTCTGTCTCACACACACACATACACTCTCTCTCTCTGTCACTCTCTCCTTCTCTCTCTCCTACGGTCTCTCCTTCTCTCCCTCTTTCTCACTCCCTCACACTCTCTTTCTCTCTCTCATCCTCTCCCACTATTTCTCCCTCACACACACCCTCACACACCTTCTCACACTCCCTCACCCTCTGCCTCTCTCACAGAACAACAGCCTGGAGCGAGCGGTGGACTGTATCTTCAGCCACATCGATGACCTTGACGCGGAGGCAGCTATGGACGTGTCTGAGTGGCGATCGGCAGCCGACTCCGTCTCTGAATGCACGCCCACAGAACCCAATATACGCGAGGGGCAGGGCAGTGAGGAACTGAGTTTGTTCACACCACCTCTGTGTGTGTACTCACGCCTTGTGTGTACGCACATATCTCAGCACCGTCTCCTGTGTACTGAAGCCTGGTGTGTACACACCCCTCCCCACCGTCCCCCGTGTACTGGTGTCTGGTTTGTACACAGTATTCCCCCGAGTTTGCTGTGTACTGGTGTCTGGTGTGTACACACCCCTTCCCACCGTCCCCCTGTGTACTGGTACTGGTTTACACTTAACTCTCCTAACACAGCCTGCATGTGTCCTGATGTCTGATGTGTACACACGCTTCCCCACTATCCCCCTGTATACAGGTGTCCGGTGTGTACAGATCGCTCCCTACTGTCCCCCTGTGTACTGGCGTCTGGTGTACACACACCTCTCCCAACACCGCCTGCCTGTGCATCCACGGACCGTCCCATCCCACTGATGTGCTTCCTTCTGCAGAGTACCAGTTCTTCGCCTTCATCAGTCACATGGGGATAAAGACCGTGTGTGGACACTACGTGTGTCACATCAAGAAGGAAGGGAGGTGAGTGCGGGCAATCCACCCCTAGGCGTACCCCCACACCCTCTCTGACCTCCCCTCTCTCCCTCTTTGTGTCACTGCACCCTGGTTATCATCCTGCTCTGCAGCACGCCTCTCTCTCCATCACACCCTCCCACTGATCTATACCTCTCCCTCTCTCCCCATCACACTCCTCCCTCTGCTCTACACTTCACCCTTTTTTCCCATCGAACTTCTCCCTCTTTCCTCCCTCCTCTCTCTCTTTCTCTCGTCCACACAGCTGGGTGAAATACAATGATCAGAAAGTCTTTGCCTCAGACAAACCGTCCCGGACCTGGGCTAAGTCTACTTCTACCAAAGAGTCACAAGCTAAGGAAGCTCCAGCCACTTCTTTATTATAAAGACCCAGAAGAAAGACTGGCATCGCCAGGGACATGGGACGTGATGGGTGTGGGGGGAGGGAGAGGGGAGGGGTGAACTGTGTAACTTTGGAAATAAATTGGTGAAACAGGATCAGTGCGGTCTGGCTTAGTGTCTGGAACAAACGTCGGCCGCGATGGGGGAGATTCCATGGCTAGGACCAAACTCTGCAGAGAGATCGGACAACCGATCCCGGGAGTAAGGTTATTATCAAATGGTCCGCACAGAGGGAGATTAGAGAGTAGTCTCGGGGGAAGTTTGTACCAGATGCCCCACATTGCGGAGGGTGTTTGAAACTGCTGGTCCTGGGGCGGAGGTAGCACTAGATGGTACGCACTACAGAGGTGGATTAGGATTACTGGTACCATGGCCGATCCCCACTGCGGAGGTGGATCGGAACACCCTGGTCCCATTGAGGAACTTCTACCTGACCTGTCCCCACTGCGTGGGGAGATGGGACCATTGGTCCCAGGGTGGGGCCTGCACCGGACGGTTTCCACTGCAGAGGGAGACGGGACCATCGGTCTCAGCGTGGAGCCTGCAACGGACGGTCCCCAATGCGGAGGAAGATGGAAACATTGGGGAAATATGACAGGTATCACTGTCATGGTCCTTATGTCCCGGAGTTGGGACAATCCGCCCGGGACTGACACCTGTGAGATCAGACGGTGAGTGAGGAGCTGGAAACTGGACTGGGGGCACTATTTACACCTCTGGGTTGTGCTCATGGGTGGGGGGCGGCTTTACGAATGAGCTGAAGCACTGAGGTGACCGGATATTTCACTGCGCTCTTTACCTGCTCCCTAAACTTGGACTGAGTCACCGCGTAAATAAACGTGTTCGTGCAGCAGCTGAAATTTCTCAGCAAAAACCCAACTTGGTGGAAGATCCACTGGGAGTCATTCCGACCTGCTGATGTTCCTATGATCTGATTATAGAAGAATTCGACAATCACAGTCAGCCACAGGAGGATGAAGCTGCCGGAGAGGGTGAAGAGTAAAACCACAGACCTCCTCCTGCTCTCCATCTCCGGGTCACTGCGGTTCTCCCCCTTTCTCTGACCCCTCAGCTCCTCACAGACCCGACTGACCACTAAGATGTGCCGGACTGTCAGAGCGTTGAGCAGCAGAATTACAGCGAAAGGGAGCAGTGGCATTAAAGGGAGAAGTCGATGCAGTTATATCCCACCCACCCGGGGTCAGTGTAATAGCTGTCCATTAACGCACAGAACCATGCTACGTTGTCAATTATCTCTCTGGGTTCCCGTGTGAAGTAGCGGGGAACGTTTTTCAGACACATACAAACGCCGGTTGTTGTCAGAACCACAGCCGCAGTTTTCCCTGTACAGTATTTTGTTTTCAGCTTCTGGCAACAGATAGCGACAAATCGATCAAAGGTGAAAGTGACTGTGAACCAGACAGAACAGTGATTGGCTGCAATCCTCAGTGCAAGAATAAAGCTGCACACAGGGGTGAGGTCCAAAAAATTCAACGGGAAATAATGATAATTGATCTGATGCAAAATTACCTCAGTTACAATTGTCAGTAGATCCGCCGCTGCCATGGACACCAGGTAACGAGTGGTACAGGTGGAGAGGCCGCAATTTCCCCAAGGCAGGATCACAATCGCCAGTAAATTCACTGGAGAAAGAGAAAAGTGCAGACACTGCGCATCACTGAACACATTTTCCGGGTCTGAACACCGGCTCGGGTTTCAGCTGAAGATCAGGAGTGTTGGGAGTCGGGACGCGGCTGCAAACGTGATCACATCGGACACGGATCCAACCGAGTCCAGCCTGATTGCTTCAGTGTGAGGTGATAAGGTAAAAGGTGGGGTAAACGGCTGGGAGGAAACGAGCTGCAATCCGCTACAAGAGATGGAATGACTGTCCATTCAATAATTAATCCCGGTTACAGTCTCTGTTGAGCTGTTTTCACATATCTAATCGTTTCCTGCCGTGTGTAACGACGTTCTGGAATCTCAGCATCTGATGGGACCGAGGAAGGTTTCAGAGGGAAGGCAGGGGCAACTGAAGAGCCGGCAGCAGAGTGGCTCCGTTAATGGAGTAATTCCACAGTGAGTTCAGTTCGATAATGACACTCCAGAAGAGAGGTGGACACTTTTCCAGGTGACCGGACCGAATAATTGACCAAGAGACAGTGGAATCCGATTGTGTCAGACTCTCCCGTGAGGTGTGTCCACAGGATCAGGTGTTCACTCCGATCAAGAACTCAGTAACAGTGAACTTCACAATGTAAAACTCTCCCAGTCACACTTCCCGGAGAACTGCCTCTCCAGAGCACTGGGACAACTCTCGGCAAGATGCCACTGAAGGCAAGAACAACAGACGAGTGGATCCCGTGAGTTTGAGCAAAATGAGGTTTCGTTTCGGTTGTCAGAAAATTAGAAAAACCAGAATATTGAATTGACAGGATCGACATCACCGATGTACTTTTGTACAAGGATCATCAATAACATGGTCATAAACAGGTACACACAGGTTAACACACGGAGATACAAAACATGAATTACTCTGCTCACTTACCAGGAACTCCAGTGACGGCAATGATCACGTACAATATTTTCTCTACACTGTAGTACCTTGCGAGCATTTTCTCTGACCAGTGATGAGTACCTGTGTACGGCAAGTAATCTATCGGAATGGAATGTCGAGACACAGCACTCCAGGGGTTTTATACCATTAAGCAATCTCCACGGGGACAGGGAGATTTCAACAGAGTTCAATATGTAGATGTTTAAATTAGCAATAAATGCAATTACGTCAGTCAAGTGAAATGTTCGCTGTGACAAGTTGTGATGAAAGAGACATCACATGTTGACATGTGATGAATTACTCACATCCATATCGAAACACACCATGAAATCCTGTTTTTGAGTCACTGAGAATGCCCTGGGGGCAGAATGCCCTGAATGCCCTGCAAGTGCCGCCACGCGGCCGGCGGCAACATGGCATGCCCACAGCTCCTAACCCGTATGTCTTTGGTATGTGGGAGGGAACCGGAGCACCCGGAAGAAACCCACGCAGACACGGGGAGAACGTACAAAATCCTTATAGACAGGGGCAGGAATTGAACCCTGGTCACTGGAGCTGTAATAGTGTTACGCTACCGCTACACTACCGTGCCGTCAATTCAGTGAATCAATTGAGATACTGCAAAGACGTGAACTTGCTGACCGTACTGAATGATGTGAATTGAGAGCGGCATTGTCCCTGCAAAGGGGATATTGTTTCAAACACCATCACACACAACTCTGCACCTCATATTGTGTGGCTCATTACCCCCAATATGATTCATTCAGCAAAAAAATCCCAAATACCTGGGACCCTCTCAGGGATTTAGCCTGCGCGGTCTGAAGACTGTCTGCGCGACCTTTGACCAGAGGTTGAGGAATGGGTTCAACAGATGGTCTGAGATTAAAACGGCCCCTCCACTCTGCTTCTCCGCTCAGTCTGATCGCGGCTCATCTCCCTGTAATCTTGTGCCCCACTCCGGGGATATCAGTAACCGACCACACCTTCTTTACATGAAATGTACCTCACTTTGCCCTAGATCAAATCTCTTTGTCTTCATCACCATTGAGGAGCAACGTCCTGTCTGAGCAAATGAACGTTGCCGCCTTATATTTGTCTTAACACCTGAATAGAACAGAGAAACGTAAAGCACAGGAACAGGCCCTTCGGCCCACAATGTCTGTGTCGACTATGATACCACATTAAACTGATCCCATATTGGAAAGAAGAGTCTACCTCGGATAAATCTGACTCTCATAGTTGTTCTGTATTTCGATCAAGTCGCCTGCTTGTCACGACGAATAAAGACCACTTCACATCTACCAATTTAATTCTCAGTGTGGCTCAGTCACAGTCGCAGCCGTTGGTGTTAATCTTCTTGAGTGTTTATGTAGCTGCACTCACGGAGACAATAGGCAAGTATTCAACCGCGGTCCAGACTAAAGGCTCGCAGTGGCAATGGTTTTATTTGTCGGTATATCCGGTCTCTGACCTGTTGTTAGAGTCACATTGCTTTTGCCACCGGACTTTCTGAATGCCGAAAAAGGAGGTGCTGAGTTTTGTGGTGGCGAATGATTTCACCTTGGTCATCCAACTTCTTGTCAAGGAGAGCTAGTTGGGCTCCCTCTCGTTGGCGATTGTCACCGTCTGGGAGTTAATTTGTTGGAATATTGGTCACCAATATCAGCCCATGTCCAGCTGCTGTCGAGGACTTTACGAATGAAGGCGTGAACTGCTTCAGTGATACAATGCTGGAAACAAGAATAACCCATCAATTTGAAAGATCTGTGGTGTTTGAACAATCGAGGAGAATGTAAGAAACTGTTCCTCACAGCAGATGAGTCTAAGACCCGAGGAAGTCTGTTTAAGGTGAGGTGGGAGAGGTTTGGAGAAGATCTGTAGAAGATGTGGTATCGCCCAGAGGCTACTTGCAATGTGGAACGCACTGCCGGAGGAAGGGGTGGAGGCAGCTGCTCTGACAACATGTGAGAAACACTTGGACAAGCACTTCAATCGCCATGGCAGAGAACGCTGCTGAACTTGACCAGTACAGACAGGATGGTCAGCGTGGACAACATGGGCTGAAGGGTCTGTTTCTGTGGTCTGTGGCACAAATATTCTTTGTCACTTCGAGACATCAGAGAGGGGAGATTTCTTTTCACCTGAATCTCGGGAGGAATTCGCACTTCTGAGATGAGTTCAGATTTGGCTCATGGTCATGGACAGGGCGGTGTGAAGGCAGGAGAGCCAGGTAAAGGGATCCAGAGGGTAGTTCTGGGTGAGACTCAACCCTTACCCTTGTCCAACTGGTTCGAGGTTCTTGTTTTCTGTCTCCTTGTGCGGGCGAGGGAGCGGACTGCAGGAAGGGTGTGAACACTGGCCATGGTCCTGTGAACCCGGGAGCTGCTTCACGTGGAGGGGAAAAGGAGCAGAAAGGGGTAGAGTATCATAGAGCGTGTCCTGGTTCGGGTAATGGCCACTGTTCTCCAGAGCAGAGGCCGAGATTCCCCCGGGCTGTGTTGCCTGCCCTGTGCCGGGGATAACGACATGTCTTCTGGGCTGGCGAGGAAACTGGAGAAGGAGGGAAGGGTCACCCCACTCCCACTTGCCCCACGTACACCCTCCCTCCCAATCCCGTCCACCACTCCCCCGTATATTCATTTCTTCTTCTCACACACCGCTCCCATTCCCCCTCCCACCACTCCCTTTCCTGCACAGCTCTCCCCTCTGGCCGTGGTACTCCCCCACTCCCGATTTCTTCATCCTTCCTGCACTCCCCCTTCCCATTCCCTCTCACCCACCCCTTTCTCCCTCCCCTCCCTTTACCCCACCTCTCTCCCGCTGATCACTCACTTCCTCCCGCCACCCACCGTGTCCAAAGTCCTCCTCCCCAACTCCCCCAGTCTGGGTTCCATTCCTTCTCCCCACTCTCATTTCCAATCCCCATGCCGTATCGAGCATGTGACCAACGGTTATTGAAAGAGGGTGAGGTTCACAAATAAGGAAGTATTGTCCTGAATACTGAATTTCGGATTCAGATTCAGCATTGTACGCTATTGTAAGTATTGGACAGTAAATGGGACTACTCTTTGACATAGGTCGGATGATTGGCGATGTGTAGACAGACAGACACAAGTATATGACGAGATAGATAGAGACAGAGAGACAGAGAGAAAGGTAGAAACAGAAGGGGCGAGTGATAAAGTAAAAAAGGGTAAACTGAATAATACTCAAACGACTGTCACTCAGGGACGGCGGAAGACACTTTCGCTGCAGATACTGACCCCTCAAAAATCTTGCAGCCTGCTTGTAGCAAGTGGTAAATGAAGTGTTATTTTCATCCGGCATTGTCCGAAGGTGCCTTCTCATTACAGGTCATAATACTGTGCCCTGCAGCTTCTTGACTCATTAGGGCACATTCATTACTCAACGTGTCTGGCTTCCACCAAATATTCCCTCCAAAGCTATGTCACCCGTTACGTATCAATACATTTCATGATCTTGCAGGTTGTAAAACGACAGCCAGCTTTGCACATTTTATTGATGAAGACATGCGGACAATCCACTTATTTTGGTCCAGTCACAGAGCTCAGAGACAGGTTCTTCGGCCCACGAGGTCCATGCGGACACGCAGCTACACTCATCCAATTTAGCAGCCTTTGGTTCGCAGTCATCTGGTCTTTGACGATATTGCTGCTCGTCCAGTTGTTTCCTCAATGCGATGACAGTCTTCGTTACCATTTCAGGCAGTGAATCCAGAAATCAACCACTCTCAGTAACGATAACCCTCAGATCCCCTGGAAACGTCGAATTCAGCACAGATATCCATCCCATTCCCTGCATATACACGTCCAAGTGAAAGTCTCTTAAACGCCACTATCTTATTTCTTTCCACCACGACTCGAGTCAGCCCGTTCGGGAATCCGCAACCCTGTCGCAAAAAGCTTGTCCCTTGCATCTCCTTTAAACCTTTCCCCTCTCACCTTGAATGCATGTCCTCTCGCACTTGACATTTCTATCCAGGGATAAGGTCAGTTAAAGAAGTGCATGGAGTCAGATCTAACATATAGAGAGACTTTGAGGAAGGATAAGCAGAGTATACAGTATAAAAGTAGAAAGGAGAATGGGCTAAAGTGCATTTACTTAAATGCAAGAAGTATCAGGAAATAAGGGGATGAAATGAGAGTATGGCTAAATACATGGAACTATGATATTGTGGCTCTTGCAGAGACTTGGTTGTCACCAGGGCAGGAATGGATACTGAATATTCCAGGATTTCAGTGTTGTAAAAAGGGATGCTGTGTGAGTGTGTGTGTGTGGGGGGGGGGGTGGGGGGGGGGGGGCGGGAGAAGAGGAAGGAGCCGTGGCGTTACTGGTCAGGGATACCATTACAGCTGCAGAAAGGGTGGATAATATAGCAGGATCCTTAGTATGGGTGGAAGTCAGGAAGCAGAAAAGAGCAGTTACTGTACTGGGAGTATTCTTTAGGCTCCTGGTAGCAGCAAGCATACTGAGGAGCAGATTGGGAGGCAGATTTTGAAAAGGTGCAAAAATAACAGGGTTGTTTTGGGAGACTTAAACTTCCCAAATATTGATTGGCACCTGCTTAGTACCAAATGATTAGACGGGAATGAGTTTGGAAAGTGTGTGTCCAGAACGGATTCCTGTCACAGTATATTTACAGGCCGACTAGAGGGAATGCCATATTAGATCGAGTATTAGGTAATGAACCGGGTCAGGTAACAGATCTCTCAGTGGGCGAGCATTTGGGGGATAGTGACCACCGCTCCCTAACCTTCAGCATTGTCATGGACAAGGATAGAAGCGAAGGGGACAGAAAGATATCTAATTGGGGGAGGGCAAATTATGAGGTTATAAGACTAGAACTTATGAGTGTAAATTGGGATGACATGTACTCTGGAGATGCGGTCGTTGTTCGGGGATCTCTTGCAGGATGTTAGGGATAAATTTGTCACCTCCCCTACACACTATCCCGTCTCTGTCACCCACTCCCTCCCCGATACTCCCTCTCCCACTCCAAGTCCCCTCTCTCCCCTACACCGCTCCTCGTCTCCGGGACCCCCTCCATCCCCTACACCCTTCGTCTCCGTGATCCCATTCCTGACCTACTCCTCTCCCCTTCTCCATCACCCGTCCTTCCACTACACACCTCCCAGTCACCGTCACACCCTCCCTCCCCAAACCCCTCACCGTCTTCGTCACTTCCTCCCTCCCCTGCACCCCTTCCTGTCTCCGTGGACCCCTCCCTCCCCTACATCCCTCCCCGTCTCCGCCAGCCCCTCATTCCTTTACACCCCTCGACGTATTCGTCACCACCTAACTCCTTCACCTACGCCCTCCCGTGTCTCCTTCCCGCTCTCCCTCCCTCTCCGACGCCCCTCCCTGTCTCCGTCACCCCACCCACCTACGCACAGTCTCCGTCACCCACTCCCTTCCCTGCATCACTCCTAGTCTCCGTGACACCCTCCCTACCATACACCCCTAACCCTCCGTCACCCCTTATTCCTCTACACACCTCCCGGTCTCCTGGAACTCCTCCCTCCTCTACACCCCATCCCGTCTCTGTCAACCCTTCCCTGCCCGATAACCCTCGCCGTCTCCATCACACTCTCCCTCCCCTACACACTTCCCCGTCTCCGTCATCTCATCCCTCCCCTACACACCGCCTAGTCTCCTTGACCCTTTCCCTCCCCTGAACCCCTTCACCTCTCCGTACCCTCTCCCTCCCCTACACCCCATCCCGTCTCTGTCAACACTTCCCCGCCCGACACACCTCCGTCTCCGTCATCCCTCCCTCCCTTACACACCTGCCCGACTCCGCCACACCCTCACTGTCCTACACCCTTCCCAGTCTCCGTCATCCCCACCCTCCCTCACCTACGCCCTCCTTGACTCCATCCCTCCCTCTCTTACGCCCCTCGACGTCTCACCCATCACCTCCTTAACTCCCCTACGCCCCTCCGCGTCCCCGTAACGCCCTCCCACCCGCACACCGCGTCTCCGGCACACATCCCTCCCTCCTGTACACAATTCCAGGTCTCCGTGATCCATCCCTCTCCATTTCACCCCTCACCATCAACCCCAGCCTCCCTTACATACCTCCCTGTCTCCGGGTCACCCTCCCTCCCCTACATTCCTCCCCGTCTCCATGACACCTTCCTTTCCTCACACCCATTCCAGTCTCCGTATCCACATCCCCAACCTACACTGCTCCCCGTCACCGTTACCCCTCCTCTACATCCCTCCGAGATTCCGTCACTTCTCCCTCTCCTACACCCTTCTCCATCTCCGTCACACCTCACTCCCCTACACACCTTCCCGTCTCTGTCACACCCCTCCATCCCGTACACACCTCCCCGTCTCCCTCACCCACTCTACCCTACACTCCTCCCTGTATCTGTCAACCCTCCCTCCCTTTCCTACGCCCATCGTCGTATCAGTCACTCCCTCCATCCGTCCCCTACGCCACTCCCCGTCTCCAGCACAACACCCTCCCTCCCCAATACACCTCCCAGTCTCCGTAAACCCCTCCCTCCCTTACACACCTCCCCATCTCCGTCACCCTCTCCCTTCCCTACACCCCTCCCCGTCCCGGTACAACCCGACTCCGGGATCCCCTCCCTCCCCTACACGCTTCTCCGCCTCCGTGATCCCATCCCTGACCTACTACCCTCCCCTTCTCCATCACCCCTCCCTCCACTACACATCTCCCAGGGTCAGTGGCACCCTCCTTCCCCTACACTCCTTTCTTCACCCCTAGCTCACTCTTCTACGCCCCTAGAAGTCTCACTCAAACCCTCTCTCCCTCCCCTACGCCCTTCCCCGTCTCCGTAACCCCTCCCACCCGCATACCCCGTCTCCGTCGACCACTTTCTCCCCTGCACCCCATCCTCGTGACCCCTCCCTTCCCGATACCCTTCCCCATCTTCTTCACCCCTCCCTCCCTGAAACAACTCCCAGACTCCTTGACGCCCTCCCTCCCCTACTCCCCTCCCCGTCTCCGTCACCATCTCCCTCTCCTGCAGCCCTCCCCCTCGTTCACTCCCCACTTCCCTATGCCCCATTGTCTGTCAACCGCTCCCTTCCCTACACACCTCCCCGTCTCAGTGAACCGTCCCTCCCGACACCCCTCCCAATCTTCGCTACCCAGTACTGTCCCTATAACCCTCCGCGTCTCTGTCACACCCTCCCTCCACTACACCCCTCCTCTGGCACCCCTCCCCCTCCTTCACCCTCCCCTTCTCCGCCACCCCGTTCCCCTACACCCATCAACTTGTCCGCCACCCCTTCCCTCGCCTACACGACTCCCCGAACCGTCAATGCCTCCATCCACTCCACCCCTTCCCGTCTCTGTCTTCTACTCCCTCACCTACACCCCTCCCCGTCTCCGTCACCACATCCCTCCCCTACGCCCCTCCCCCTCTCCGCAAAACCTCCCTCCCCTAATCTCCTCCCCGTCTCCGTCACCCGCTCCCTCCCCTACACCCCTCACCTTCTCCGTCATCCCTCCCTCCCCTTCAACCCTCCCTGTCTCCGCAACCCTCCCTCCACTACACCCTCCCCGGCTCTGTGACCCCTCTCTCGCCTACACCCCTCCCGGTCTCCGTGATCCTCTCCCTCCTCTAAACCCCTCCCCTTCTCTGTCACCCGCAACTCCCCTCTACCTCTCCCCGTCTCTGTGACTCCCTCACTACCTTACAACCCTCCCCGTCTCCGTCTGATGCCAGAAATATCTGATACCAGAGTAAATGCCTTTAACGTGAGAAGGGAAAATTCTGTGGTGATGTATGCGGCAGGTTTTTCTTCTACAGAGTATGCTGTCTGCCTGGATTGCTCTGTCGGTTGTAGGGTTGTAAGGGAAATACGATTGGCGAACGTGGATGTACAGAGAATGTAGGATTACGGACATTGTGTAGGCAGAATAGCTTAGTTTAGTTAAGCATTTAACAACTTGTTTTATTAGTCCGGGACAACATCGTGGGCCGAACGGACTGTCCCTGTGCTGTATCTTGCTTTCTATCCCAGGCCTCTGGATCTGTGAATTCAAACCTCAAACATCGTAAAGTAATTCTGCCGAGAAGAACAGTCTTTAGATAATTCAAAATCAAAGTCAAGGTCGAGGTTATTGCCAGAAGCACAAGTACACGAACGCACAGGTGCAATGAAAAACGTACTTGCAGTGGCATCACAGGCACATCGCGTTATATCAGCAGCATTCTCAAGTAAAACAAATTAAACATGAATTTAACACAATTTGTTCAGGAAAAAAATCACACTTCGAACAAAACAAAGTAACAGGGTTGACACGATATTCCTTCCAGTTCACAAATCTCGGCCCGATTCTGCCTGTTTCCCTCAGTGTGTTTGGAGTAGGAGTGACGGAGTTGGTTCAGGCGGGGGAGCGGCGGGGATTTCTCAGCTCCTCTCCGCGCTCAGCGGATCTAACAGTGAGAGTGAGGGGAGATTTCACCAGGTCCTTCAGCTTCTCCCTAAACTTAGTCTGGGTCACCGCGTAAAGAGCCGTGTTTGTGCAGCAGCTCAGAAGCCGCAGCATGTAGCCCAGTTCACACATGGTACCAGGTGTAATCCCAACCGCATCAATGTAATACAATCGGAGCCACACAGAATTCGCCGTAAACACCGCCCACAACAGTGTAAAATTCCCCAACACAACCAACAGTAAATGAGCTATTTCCTGCGGCTCTCCATCTCCGGGTCTCTGGAACTATCCCCACAGCAGTGACCCCGGAATCTCCTGCGGACTCTGCTCGCCACTAAAACGTGCCTGATGGTCAAAGCATTGAGCAGGAGAATGAGGAGGTACTGGAGGAACTCGACTGTGATCAAAACCACTGAGTACCGAGCACTGCCTCCTTCCCAGCAAAACCAAGGAATATTAGATAACGCATAGTCTCCCGAGAGCATGAAATACCAGAAAATGTTCTTTAAACAGCTCAGCACGGTCACCGTCCCCAGAACCACAGCCGCCGTTCTGCCGGTGCCATATTTCGTTTTCAGCTTCTGACAACGAATGGCCACAAACCGATCAAAGGTGAAAGAGACGGTGAACCAAGACAGAACAGTTGGTGGCTGCGTAAAGCAGGACGGCATGTAAATTACAAATGGGGATGTACTCTAAGAGACCAAACGTTCCTCGATAAACAATCGGAATCTGCCTCAGTATCAGGTTGAGGACAACGACCAGTAGATCCGCCGTTGCCATGGCCACCAGGTAGAGAGTGACGCCTTTGGAGAGACCGCACTTTCCCCGCGACAGGACCGTAATCGTCAGCACGTTCACTGTGAGGAAGGAAATAAACACAAACATGACAGCGGGCTTGGAGCAACGTCAGCAGATTCACAGAGAGGGAAATCAAATGTTCCTGGATTCAGATTTGGAGCTGGTTGTACCCGACACCGGGGCTGTCTACTGGAGACCGTAATTATAGATCAGTGAAATCAACTAGAAACTGGGAAATAACAGCATCACCTCAACTAAGAGACAGGTGAGAAGCAATGGTTCCGTGGTCCGGTGAAGATGACTGAAGAATGAACAATTCATTACATGTTCCAGTTAATAAAGATCAAAGTACTCAGTATCTGAGCTTCGGTTGAGGGAGAGGTGATGTATTGACCTGGTCAGTATGTGGAATCAGCTGAGGCTCCTTATCCTGATCATTGCTCAATGCGCTGATCATTTTGTGGTGACCGGGGGTCAGTGTGGGTGGGAGACACGGTCACTCTTCCTGCTCTTTATGCAGGCACTTTATGTTGGATGTTATGACGCCGCCACACTGTAGATTGTGGTGCAATTTGCCCAGGTCCCCGGCGGAGCAGTCTGATTCATCGCATGTCGTTCCCGGCAGGTGGATGGAGGCGGTGGGAAACTACCAGAGGCTTCAGATTGAAATTAGACCATGAGAAATGCAACAACATCAGTTTACTGATTGCCGCATAGAGTTCCGACAGCTGGGATCACCAGGCACGGCACAGTGAGGAGAGCGTGAATTACAGGAACGGCAGTGGAGTCAGCAATGGTATATTGAACAAATCAAAATAGTTGGGGTCGTGTCAGCAACAAAAGAAGATAGCATCGAGAAGCGAAGGATAATTAACACGGAGATAAACGCCGTTCACACGGACCGGGTCTATGTCTGGCATCTCCCTCAACAGGAGCTCAGTCGTTGAGGACGTTCCGATGTATTCTCCGGGACACGTCATGAACAGTCCACCCACCAGACCTCTTTACCGGACCCCGTGACCACTGCTTCTCACCTGTTTGTTGGTCGAGTCGTTGGACAGGGATTTACCTGGAACAACAACAAGAGCGAGGATGAGATAATAGATGGGCTGAATGGTCAGGAGCAAAAATTAGATCAGAAGGTCTGCTGTCATCAGAGGAGAATCTAATAAAATGTAGCCAGTTAATGGGAATACAGCCCGCCCCATCGCTGTGACATGCCACTCTCCTGTTTCCAGATCCCGACACATTCCTGAAGCACCTCAATCCACTCTTCCAGATTCCAGTCGGTGACCAGAACTTCACGTTCTACTGTTTACAGATTCCAACCGTTCATGTAACATCCCACATTATTGTTCGCAGCTCCCGAATTATCTTCTTCCTCTGTGCAGTTGTCACAGCCTGTCAGTAACGGAGGGGCTGATCCCACTGACACTGTGAGACTTCATCGAAAGGAACAGATTTTAAAAGCAGTGGGGAAAACCTTGGTGACACAATCGGGCTCCGTGCAGACTGATGTTCATTACACTCAATGAACAAACTTCTGCGGTTAACCGCTTTGTATCCAGACGGCAGGAGAAACACGTAAAATGAACGAGATAAAAGGGTGATGATGTCGAGGAGATATATTCACCCACTTCGGACATTCTCCCCGCCCCCATCGGGCAGAAGATATAAAAGCCTGTAAGCAGGTACCACCAGGCTCAAGGACAGCTTCTATCCCGCTGTCATAAGACTACTGAACGTTTCCCACGTAAGATTGGATGGACTCTCCACCTCACAGTCTACCACGTTATGACCTTCCACACCTCTGTCTGTCTGCAGTGTACTTTTTCTCTCACACGACCCCCCCCCCTCTCTCTCCCCCTCTCTCACCACATTCTCTCTCTCCAACTCTCTCCCCTCTCTATCCCTAGGTCTGTCCCCGCTTTCTCTCCCACACTTTCTCTCCCATCTCTCTCCCCTTCCTCGCTATTCACTCTCTCCCCGCACTCTCTCTCCTCACTCTCCCTCCTCTCTCTCCCCTCTTTCTCTCCCACACTTCCTCTCTCCCCTCACTCTCCCCTTCTCTCACTCTCCCTCTCTCTTCCCTCTCCCCTTTCGCCCCCTTTCTCTCCCGTCCATCCCCACCTCGCTCCACTCTTCCGTTCTCTCCACTTCTCTTCTCTCCCCTCTCTCTCCCCTCTCTCACCGTCTCTCTCCTCCTATCTCATCCCTCTCTCTCCCTCCCCAACCTCTCTCTCTCCCCTCTCTCTCCCTCTCCCTCTCACCCTCGGTTTCACACTCTCTCTGTCTCTCTCTACCCTCGGCCACCCCCGCAAACCCCCCTCGATTCTTTCTCTCTCCTCTGTCCCTCCATCTCCCTCCTCCCTCTCTCACCCCTCCCTCCTCCCCCTCTGCCCCCTCTCCCACTCTCACTCACCCCTCTCTCCCCTCTCTCACCCCCTCTCACCACCCTCTCTCTCACCCCTCCCCCACTTTCTCTCCTCTCTATCTAACCCTGTCTCCCCCTCTATCCCCCTCTCATCTCCCACCTCCCCATTATCTCCCCTCTCTCCCTCTCCCCTCTCGCGCTGTCTTCTCTCTCCCCTTCCCCTCTCTCCCCATCTCCCTCATGCTCGCTTTCTCCGCCTCTCGCTCCATCCCCCTCTATATCCCTCTCTAACCCTTTCTCCCCCTCTTTCACCCTCGCTCTTTCCGCCTCTCTCTCCCTCTCTCTTCCCCTGCCTCCCCCCTCTGTCTTAGCCCTCTGCCCTCTCTCTCATTCTCTCTCCCATCTCTCACCACCTTCTGTCTCTCCTCCTCTCACCACTCCTCTCCCTGCCCCTATCTCTGTCCCACCCTCCCTCTACCCCCTCTACCCCCTCTCTCAACTCCCACCTCTCCCCTGTCCCCCACTCTCTCTTCCCCTCCTTCACCCCTCTCTCTCTCCACCCTCTACCACCTCCCTCTTCTCCCTCTCTCTCCCTCGCTCTCCCTTTCTCGGTCCTCTCTATCCCCTTCGCCCTCTCTCTCCACTCTTGTCTCCTCCCTCTCTCTCCTTCCTCTCACCCACACTCTCCCTCTTTCTGCCCCTCCCTCTCACCATAGCTCTCCCCCTCTCTCGCCCTCCCCTCCTTTGCTCACCCCTCCCCTCTCTCTCCGCTTTCTCTCCCCCTCTGCCCTCTCCCCTCTCGTCCCTTCTTTCCACACTTTCTCCCTCTTTCTGTCTCTATACCTCTCTCCCTTTCTCTCCCCTCTCTTTTCCTCTCTCTCTCACATTCTCTCCCTCTCTCCTCCTCTCCCCCTCTCTCCACTCTCTTCCCTCTCCCCGCTCTCTCCGGCTTCTCTGCCCTCTCTCCCCATCTCTCTCCCCATTCTCCTCTCTCTCCCCTTCACTAACCCCTCTCTCCCCTTTATGTCCCACTCTCCGTCTCTCTCTTCCCCTCTTCATCTCTCCTCTCTCCCCTCTGCCACCACCCTTTCTCCCTCCCCTCTTTCCCCTCTCTCTCTACACCCTCTCCACTTCCTCTCATCCCTCCCTCTCTCCCCTCTCCACCTCTCTCGCCCCTCCTCTCCCCCTCCGTCTACCCCATCCTTCTTCCCCCCTCTCGCCCCTCTCCCCTCCCTCTCTCATCATCTTTCCCTAGCTCTGTTCCCCTCCCTCCCTCCTCTCTATGTCTCTCCCCCTCTCGCCCCCTCTCCATCTCTCTCACCTACTACCATCGCGCTCTCCCCCTCTCCCACTCCCCCTCCCCTTTCTCTACCCCCTCTCTCTCCCCCTCTTCAACCTCTCTCTGCAACCTCTCTCCCTGCTCTCTCCCGCTCTTATCCGCCTCACACACCCCCTCTCCCTGCCCTCTCTCCCCCATCCCTCCCCACCTCTCTCTCCCCTTTCCCTCCCCTCTCCCCCTCTTTCTCCCCTCTCTCTCTGCCCCGTCTCCCTACCCTCTTACTCTCTCTGTCTTCCCCTTATCTTTATTCCCCCTCTCTCCCACCTCTCTCCCTATCTATCCCCATCTCTCCCCTCTCCCCCTCACCCCTCTCTCCCCTCTGTCCCACTCTCTTTCTGTCCCTCTCTCTCTCCCCTCCCTCTTCCCCTCTCTCCCTTTGCCCCCTCTCTCATCCCTCTTTCCCCTCACCCCACTTTCTCTCCCCCTCCTTCCCCCCTCTCTCCCCCGCTCTCTTCCCATCTCTCTCTCCCTCTCTCTCTCTCTCCCGTCTATGCCCCCTGGGTCCCTCTCCCTCGCTACACCACATTTGGCAGGATTAAACTAAATCAGTCATATATCCGCCCATATCTGCAACTGATCTGTATCCCGCTTGATATTTTGGGATTCTTCTACACTATCCACAACACCACCAATCATTGTATCGTCTGCGAACATATCAACTCATCCATCCACAGTTTCATCCAGGTTAGTTTGATATATCATAAACAGTATAGGGCCCTCTACGGATCCCTGTGCAGCAACACTTGTTAAGGATCTCCAGCAGAATAATTCCCATCGTTTTAGAGTTTTAGAGATGGTGCAGAGGGTTTTCGCCAAGATGTTGCTTGGATTGGAGAGTAATAGCGACAAGCAGAGGGTGGACAAAGTTGGATTGTTTTTTCTGGAGTTTTGGAGGCTGAACTCGATGCCCTGACTGAGGAAGGCCAGCATGCTTAACGCCTTCTTCATCACTCTGTCTACTTGCGCAGCCGCCTCTGCGAACTGTGCACTTGTAATCCCAGATCCCACTGTTTCACAACATGCGTCAGTGCCCTGCCATTCACTGTTTAAGTCATACCCTGGTTTGACTTTCCAAGGTAATCACCTTACACTTATGTAAGTTGAAGTCCATTTGCCGCTCCTCAGTCCATCTCCCTAACTGATCAAGATCCCTTTGCAAATCATGGCAAACTGCTTCACCGTCAAAAAGACGCCCGAATTAAGTATGATCAGTAAAGTTGCTAACCGTGCCATGTACTTTCACATCCAAATCATTTACATACATAATGACTGACAGAAGTCCAAACGCAGACCCCTGGGACACCCCATTGGTCACAGTCCTCCATTCGGAGAATCGAACTTCATCGTTAACCTTCTGCTTCCTATGATCGAGCTAGTTTTAAATCCACTTCGTCAGCTCTCACATAACGCCATGCGACCAAACTTCCCAGATCAACCTGCCTTGCGGCACGTTGTCAACGGCCTTCCTGGTCCATATAGTCACCATCCACTGCCCTACCTATCTCTTTCCCCATAGTTATCTCTTTGACAAAGTCCAAAAGATTTGACAGACGTAACCTCCCACGCACAAAACCACATTGTCTCTTCCTGAGCAGGCATTTACTATCCAATTGATGGTAGATTTTGTCCCTCAGAATTCCCTCCAGTATATTCCTTACAGCTGAAGTCAGGATCACAGGCCTGTAGTTCCCTAGCCTGACCATTCTACTCATCTTTAACAATGGAAGAGCATTGGCCACAGTCCAGTCTTCCACAACTTCGCCAGTGACTAACGAGGAAGCAAGTATTTAACATAGAACATTACTTTACAGAACAGCCCCTTCGACCAACAATGTAGTGCTGACATTTTATCTTCCTCTAATATCTATCTAACACTTCCCCGTCACATGGACTTACATTTCTTTATCATTGATATGCCTATCTAATAGTCTCTTAAATGTCCCTTATGCATCTGCCCCCACAAACTCTGCGGGATTCCGTTCCACACACCCACTACTCTCTATGTAAAAAAAACTTTCCTCTTGCATTTGCCTTACATCTTCCTCCAATCTCCTTCAAATTATCCCCCCTCGTGTTAACCATTGGCGTCCTGGGAAAAAGTCTTTGACTGTCCAATCGATCTATGCCTCTTATCATTGTGTACACCTGGATCAAGTCACTTCTCATCTTCCTTCTCTCCAAAGAGAAAAGCCCGAGCTCACTTAACCTATCCTCATAAGTCATACTCTGCAATCCAGGAAACATCCTGGTAAATCTGCTTGCACCCTCTCTATAACTTTCACATCCTTCCGATAATGAGGCGACCAGAACTGTATAATATGCTTCAAGTATGGTCTAAACAGAGTTATTGGAGCTGCAACATTACGTCGTAGCTCTTGAGCTCAGTGCCCTGACTATTGAATGCCAACACACCAAACGCCTTATTAGCAAACTTACCTAAATGTGCGCCAACATTATGGACGTGGACCCTATGGACGTGGATCCCAATATCCCTCTGTTCCTCCACACTGATAAGAGTCCTGCCCTTACCCTTGTATTGTATTCTGCCTTCAAATATGATCTCCCGAAGTATATCACTTCACACTTTTGTGGGTTCAATCTGCCACCTCTCAGCCCAGGTCTGCATTCTATCAATATCTTGCTGTAATCTGCAGCAAACTTCCACATTATCCACAAAACCACCAATCTTTGTATCATAAGGAATCTTACTAACCCACTCTTCCACATCGTCATACAAGGCATTACTTCAAATCACGAAGAACAGGGGTTCCAGAATAGATCCTTGCGGAACACCACTGGTCAACGACCTCAAGGAAGAAAATGCTGCATTTACCACCGCTCTCTGTCTTCCATCAGCTAGCCAATTATGAATCCACACAGCCAGGTTTCTCTGTATCCCATGCCTCCAGACTTTCTGAATGAACCTTCCATGAGCAGCCCCATGAAACGCTTACTAAAATCCATGTGCACCACATCCACTGCTCTACCTTCATCAATGTGCCATGTCATATCCTCAAATACTTCATTCTGGCTCCTGAGGCAGCATATGCCCCTCACAAAGCCATTTCCACTGTCCATAATCAGCCCACGCTTCTCTAAATGCCTATAAATGCTGTCTCTGAGAATCTTCTCCAGTAATTTGCCCACCACTCAAGTAAGACTCACTGGTCTGTAATTCCCAGAGTTGTCCCTACTCCTTTTCTTAAACAAAGGAACAACATTTGCCACCCTCCAATCATCTGGCGCTACTCCTGTGGGCAGTGAGTTCGCAAAGATCGTCGCCAAAGGCTCAACAATCTCTTCCTTAGTCTCGGCTAACAACCTTGGATATATCACGTCCGGCCCCGGTGACTTATTTATCCTAATGTTATTCAATATTCCCAGCACAACCTCTTTCCTGAAGTCGACATGCCCTAGCATATCAGTCTGTCGTACGCGAACCTCACAAACTTCAAGGTCTCTCTCTCTCTCTCTGGCGAATACTGAAGAAAAACATTCATTAAGGACCTCCCTTCCCTCGTACGACTTCAGACACATGTTTTCTCTTTTATCGGTAATCGGTCCTACCCTCACTCTTGTCATCCTCTTATTCTTCACATACGTGTAGGACGCCTTAGGTTTTCCTTAACCCTACTCGGCAAGGACCTCTCATGCCCCTTATAGCTATCCTAAGGCCATTCCTATGCTCCCTCCTGCCTGCCTTGTAACTCTCCAGAGCTCTGTCTGATTCATTCTTTCTAAACCGCGGATAAGCTTCTTTCTTCCTCTTGGTTAAGCTGAATATGGAGTATTGTGTGCTGTTCTGGTCGCCCCATTACAGAAGGACTGTGGACGGTTTGGAGGGATTGCAGAACTTCACAAGCCAATATTCCAAGAAAGAGAGATTAGCCAAAAGGAGATGCTGGACAAATTTCGGTTGTTTTGTCTGGAGCCTCGGAAGCTGTGGGGAGACCTGATAGAGTAATATAAAATAGCTCGGGTCGAGAGACTGTGTACCTTCCCAGGGTAGAAATGTCATATACTGGAGGACATCACTATAATATAAGAGAGGAATGCATGAAGTAGATGTGTGAGGTAATAGCTGATGCAGAGAATGTAACGTGCTCGCCGGGGATGGTTGCAGAAGCAGATAGGATTGTGGTGTTGATGCATTTAGTCAGGCGGAAAATGATGCAAGGAATGAAGGGATATGGATCATGTTCAGGCAAGAGGCTTCGTTTAATTTGGTAACATGATCTACACAGTCCTCTTTGACCAACGAGACTGTTCCTGTGCTGTACTCTTCTATGTTCTGTGCTCTCTGTGTGACAAGGAAAGGAGCATGCTGTTACCCTGTGTTTCCCTCCTTCCTGCCTACATGTGTCGCAGGTTTGGAGTTCTGGATGAGCGGTCTGGATGAGAAATCACATTGCAATTTGAAGCATAGAAACATAGAACCATACAGCACAAAACAGGCCCTTCGGCCCACCATGTTGTACCGTCCATCAAACCACCCTCACACTATCTTCCTTTCCTCCCTTATATCCCTCTATCTCACATTTCTCCATATGCCTACCCAACAAACTCTTGAACCTGTCCAATGTATCTGCCTCCACCACCACCCCAGGCAGCGCATTCCACGCACCAACCACTCTCTGGGTGAAAGACCTCCCCCTGACATCTCCCCTGAACCTCCCACCCATAACCTTAAAGCCATGCCCTCTCGTCTTGAGCATTGGTGCCCTAGGAAGGAGGCTCTGACTGTCTACTCTATCTATTCCTCTCAATATTTTATAAACCTCCATCATGTCTCCCCTCATCCTCCTCCTTTCCAGTGAATAGAGCCCTAGCACCTTAAGACTCTCCTCATATTCCATACCCTCTAATCCAAGCAGCATCCTGGTAAATCTCCTCTGCACCCTCTCCAACGCCTCCACATCCTTCCTGTAATGAGACGTTGACACACACTGTAGCCATGCTGTTTTTAGGATGAAGAGAGTGGATGGGATAAGTCATGGGGACTGTAGGTGGGAGACCTGCAGATGGGTTCCCTTGCGCATGTGCAGCATGACTTCATTGGTTGTAATGGTTCCAAGTCTGAGTGGAAGGTGTTTGTACATCAGCGAGTAACCCCAGTGCATACTTGGCATAGCACTCATGGCGCTCACTGATAACGAGAACGGAGAGATTTAGTGTTTCGGATAGCTGGTGGGCACAAATGAAGCGGGTGTTTTGTGTCGGTTGGTTGTTCTGCTTGTTTATGGAGTTTTATTTATCCAGACAAGGGGAAAGCATTCAACCACGTTCCTGACTTGTTCCTCGGAGTATGGGGAAGGTTTTCAGTAATCAGAATGCCCAGAACCTGACGGTATGTTGCCGCCAACGTTCTTTCTGCTGGCGGTGTGGATTGCAAGCAACGTGATCCGGAGACTGTTGAAGACGGATGACCCCTCCAAAAGCTAACGCTCCCCATTACCATCTCCAACACTCCGTTTTCTGTCAACTGTTCCCTTCCTTCTCTCCCAACGCGTTTACTGATTCGTTCGCCATTTCTTCCACTGTCCCTTTCTCCCCAGTCAATTCACAGCACATTTCCTCCCACATCCATTCCAACACACTGGGAGTGGCAGCACTGACGTGCAAGGAGCCGTGTGTCTGTATTACGCGAATGGCAGGATTGAAGGTAGGCATGGTACGATGGTCCGGAAGGTTAAATCACGTGCAATTAAGGCGTTAGCGTGGTACTGGAAATGTCAGAATGGAGAAATGTGATCAGTGCTGTTCTACGAGGGTCGATGCTGCGTCCACTGTTGTATGTCATGGATATTAACGATTCAGCTGAGAAAGTATGTTGCGTGATTCGTACATCTGCGTATGACACCAAAATTCCTGGTATTGTGGATAGCGATCTGGAGCAACTGGGAAAATGGGGGATAGGAATGGCAAAAAAGATTGATCTCATACAAGTGCCAGATGATGCATTTAGGGTTGTTAAACCAGGCCATGACATGAACAGTGGATGGCAGATCCCTGTGGAGTGCTGTAGGAAGGAAATACATGGGGGGACAATTGAACATCTCCACGGAAATAGTGAAGAAACTGAATGACATTCTTGCTTTCATCGGTCATGGCAAAGAGTACGAGAGATGGAGCGTCGTATTACAGCAGTAGAAGATGTTTCTGAAGCCACATATGTGCACACGTGGTGGGCATACGAAAGAGAAGATGTCTTCAGCTAAAGTAGATGCGGAAAAATTCAAAATTGTGTTACTGAAACTGTAGGTTTGAGTTATGGGAGAGACGAGACATACTGGTACTGTTTATTCTGGAATGAATAGGCTGAGTGGTAACCTTACGTATCATGAAGCATGAGGGGCGTAGATAATATGGATAGTCACTGCCGTGTACATAGGGTACGGAGATTCTAAAACAACAGGACATGCGGTTAAAGTGAGAGTGGAAAGATTTAAAGGAGACGGGGGGCAATGGTTGCAGACAAAGAATGGTATGTATGTGGAACGCGCTGCTTAAGGAGGCAGAGTTAGGTAAAGTTACATTGTTTAAAATGGGGATGATGAAAAACACGATAATGCCGGAGGAACTCAGCAGGCCAGGCAGCATCAGTAAAGAAAAGCAGGCGGTCGACATTTCGGGTAAGGACCCTTCTTCAGGACTGAAGATAAGAAAAGTGGAAGCCCAATATATATTGTAGGAAAATGCAGAACAGTGATAGATGGACGGTTGGGCAATAGGTAGTGATATATAGATGCAGATAAGAGGTAGTGTTAGGTATGTGCGGGGGAGGAGGAGAGAACAGTCACACCTGGGGACGGGTCAAAAGTAAATAGAAAAGGAAAAAGACAGATAAAGGAGGCGAGGAAAGGGAAGAAGAGGAGAAGAGTGGTCGGGGGTGTTTGTAGTGAAGTGGTTAGGGATTACATAAAGTGGGAGAATTCAATGTTCATGCCGTTTGGCTGAAAGGTTCCAAGACGGAAAACGAGGTGCTGTTCCTCCAGTGTGCGCTTGGAATGCTCCTGGCAGTGGAGGAGTCCGAGGACTGACAGATCAATGATAGTGTGATGGGGGAGTTGGAGCGACTGGCAACGGGGAGATGCAGGTCGTGGTTTCGGACAGAGCGTAAGTGTTCTGCGAAACGGTCACCCAGTTTAAAATGTATTTGGACATGTAAAGATACAGGTAATGTTTTGAGGGTTACAAGCCAAACGCAAGCAAGTGGGCAGGTACGGTCAGCACCTTGATAGGCATGGACCAGGTGGGTGGCGGGTCCTATTCCTGCGCTGGAGAACTCCATGACTCTTCGAGGAGAATTGAAGGCAAGAATTGATCGGCCGTGACAAAACTGTAAGGTAGAGGGGGATTTGACTGAGCAGGTGACCAATTGCTCCTGTCGTCTTGGGTACTTGTCTTCTACCCGAATGTGGATGGGGTATCATCATCACCTTGTGTGTTGTGCGAGACCGTGACCAGGTCAATGTGAATGAAACATCAGGATCTCAACACTAATCTCGACAGAGCTGCGCAGGATGGATTGAGAATCACGACCTCCGAAAATTAAGGACAGACGGTCAGTAACACGAGATTTACCCTAATCAACTTCCTGACCCGGGTCAGAGAGGGCAGCAGGTCATTGTCCCGGATATGCTGGGGAGCAGTACTCGTCTCTCGTCAGTGGCTGGAACACCCCCGGGGTGGGAGCGTCTGCTGTGATTGGCTTGAGAACCGGAGCTGGTCGTTTATAGGTGATGCGTCCGATCGTGGCACTGGCAAGATCATGAGTTGAATGTCAGGAGGTGGAGCCCGGAATGGAGATACTGCGGCCACGTCTCATTACGCTTCGGGCGCCGTTCTGTTGATGAACTGAAGCACTGAGGTTACGGAGTATTTCACTGCACTCTTCTACTGCTCCGACAACATAGACTGAATTGCCTCATAAATAAATGTGTTCGTGCAGCTGCTTCAATTGCTCAGCAAATGCCGACAGAATGAAATCTCCGTTCAGAATCAATTCCATCTGCTGAATTTCCTCTGATCTGATAATGGACAAATTCTTCAACGGTTGTCAGCCACAGGAGGATGAAACTGCCGGTGTCAGAGCAAGGGGAGAACCTCACAGACACACATATCTCCTCCTGCTCTACATCTGTGTGTTCGTGAGGTTCTCTCCTTTGCTCTGACACTTCAGCCCCTTACGGACCCGTCTGGCCACTAAATAGTGCCTGACTGTCACAGCGTGGAGCCGCAGAATGGTACAAATGGCAGCAACGCAGTCAAAACCGTATCGAACCGGTTCAGTGTCTGCCACCCGGGGTCAGTGTAATACTGCCCCGTCGCAAAGTAGATGGGAAGGTTTTACAGACAGAGAACCATACCGGTTGTTGCCAGAAAGGTATCCGCCGTTTTCCTGGTGCAATACGTTGTTCTCAGCTTCTGACAGCAAATGGTGAAAAACCGATCAAAGGTGAAAGTAACGGTGATCCAGACGGAACAGTCTGCAGCTGCATGACGCACTGCAAATATAACCCTATTCACGGGAGCTATGTGCAGGCAAATCATGAAGTAATGAGTATTGATCCGGTGCAGGATGACAGCACAGATTACACGAGGAAGTTTAAAGGAACAGAGGGACTTTGGAGTACGTGCATCGTTCATTCAAAGCTCCGTCACAGGTTCACAGGGTGGTGGAAAAAAACGTTAAGCACTCTGGCCTTCCTCAGTCAGGGCATTGAATATCGGAGATGGGTCCATTATGTTGCAATTACGTAAGTCGTTGTTGAGGCAGTGCTGTGTACAGCTTTGGTCACCGTGCTGCAGGAATGCTGTGGTTAAACTGAAAGGCATGCAAGAATGATTAACCAGGATGTTTCCAGGACTAGAAGGCCTGAGTTATCGGGAGATGTTGGTCGGGCTAGATCTTTATTCTTGCCTGCTGGTCACCCTGACTACATTTCATTAAGCTACATGTTGTTCACCGTTGTGCCTCCAGTCGGCTACACACCACCCTCTGCGTGAAGTTGCTCAGGTCCCTTTAAAATATTTCCCCTTTCACCCTAAATCTATGCCCTTCAGTCTTGGTCTCACCCGCCCTGGGGAAAAGATTGTAAATATCCACTTTATATTTTACTCACAAAATTTTAAACATCTTTGTAAAGTCGCCACTCATTCTCCTCGCAAACCACTTCTGATAACTCAGTCTATTTTCGTAGAAAATGCAGAGGAAGGCAGATGTTGTTTTTGTGACAGTCTGAAAGTTGCCTGCGTTCAATGGGATCTGGGTCCTTATATATGCGATTTTCAGGAATGCAAATGACGGAAGTCCTTCACTGCAAGTTCATCTTAGTTTCAGTGTCGAGATCACACGTTGCTGTTCGATAGATCCCTGCGGAATGAGCATCTGGGCTAGTGTGTAAATTTCTGGCCTTCCTTCCTTAGTATGGGTATACATACATTGGAAGGTTGACTGGGGAGGTTCGGCAGATCAGTTCCTGCGGGTCTTGATTCACTGTATGCACTGTATGCTTAATTTCATTGGATGTTGGGGGACTCTGGTAATATGGAGGTAATGGCGGAAAGTGGCAATCACTCAGTCCTGAGTACACCGAATCGTGGAACATTTTCGAGGGGCATAATGGTCTGTTTCTTTTGTGTTTCCTATGCTCGTAAAAGATCTTTTATTATGACGCCTGGAATTCCCGGCACTCTGCGAGTGAACGAGAACGTTGTTCGTACATGACAGCGATTTTAGCTTTGTGAGGAGAAGGTCGGTAACACTTGGCATTGTGGATGTTCTCTCACAGACCACGCGAACTGTGTGTACAGGTTATCTGACTCGGGATATTTTGGATCCAGCTTCCCTGATCATGTCCAGTACAGATTTAGGTTCATCGTCCCGGGGTTTTCTGGGTACACTCTCACCGACACCGGGAATTGTGAGTAGAAGGTCATTACTCAGGAATATCTTGAATGGTGAGTCCGTTTCTCCGGTTTTGAGTTTTGGATAACTGATGATCGGCACTGTGCACTGCGAATACTGACACACTTCAACCTTTCATTATGGGCCCTGTGCCACTGCAGGCAATTCACTGACTCTTGATAATTACGGCATAACGTCATCGGATACACAGTCGGTGACATCAGGTCATTGTGGGTACAAACCAGAACATTGTGGGTACAATATCATTAAACCGATACATATTGCATAAAGGGTGGCTGAATACGGGCAACGTGGGGCAGGATCCATGAACACGGGTGCACTTTCAACTGTTTCAATTACGGCAGCAATTGTGTTCATTTGTCTTCGATGTTGGGGATGGTAGTCGCATGACTCCTGGCTCAAAACATTTGGAGAACAGACTCCAAGTCCTGACGAGTTTTCAGTACACTTTCAGTGCACCCCCCAACCCCCCACCAGAGATTACGGGTTCAAATACCAAGAGAATTATGAATACAGGAACACGGGTATTGTGGGAGATATGTTGCTGAACGGTACAATACAACTAAAACCTACAATCGTGCATTTAGGATTGCTGATGGTAATATCGTGGATAGAGTTTCAGCGTCCATTAGTATTGGTCGAAAAGTTCTATCGGCCCTTGACATTGTGGAGCCACAGTGTGACTCAGCCTGAGCATTATAGGAATATGGCTTCCCAGTCGCAGAGAAATGTAGTTACCGTCTTATTGATTCCAGGAATTACCGGCACAGTTCAATATCTGTATGTATTGTAGGGACAGAATAACTGAGCCTAACTGTGACCTCAAATGTAGCAACCGTTTTACTACAGTACAACAGCCTCAGGGACTGAGGTTGCAACCACGATTCTACCAGGCACTGTGAGTGAAAACAATGCTCATCCCGAAGACAGTCTCCACAATTAGATATAAAGCAACCCACTATAACCTGCGGGAGGGTTCAGAAGCATATGCCTGATACCAAACTTCAAGGGAGGCAGAACAAACCGCAAACCGTTCTCACATAATTCGTCTTTTAATAATTTGATTTATCAATATGGCTGGACATTTCACAGCATTCTTCAGTTGCTCCCGGAACTTGGACTGAGTCGCTCCGTAAATAAATGTGTTCGTGCAGCAACTGAAATTCTGCAGTAAATACCCGACTTGTTGAAAGATATATTCAGATTCATTTAGTCCGGCTCCCGTAATATTATAATAGAAGAAGTCTACATCATACGTTAGCCATAGGAGAACAAAGCTACCGGAGAGGGTGAAGAGTAAAACCACAGACCTCCTCCTGTTCTCCATCTCTGGGTCACTACAGTTCTTCCGTTTGCTCTGACCACTCAGCCCTTGACGGACCCGACTGGCCAGTAAAATGTGTCTGACTGTCACAGCGTTGAGCAGCAGAATTACAGCGAAAGGAATCAATGGAGTTAGAATGCTATCGAACCAATCATATACCACCCACCCCGGATCTGTATAATAACTAGCTTTGGTAATGCAGAACCACTGTACGTTGCCAACAAGTTCTTCAGGTTCGCCTGTGAAATAGATGGGTACATCTTTCAAACAGAGCAGAATGCCGGTGATAGTTAGAACCGTAGCTGCAGTTTTCCCGGTGCAGTATTTCGTTCTCAAATTCTGGCAACAAATGGCGACAAACCGATCGAAGGTGAAGGTGACGGTGAAACAAACGGAACATTCTACGGTTGCACGTTTGAGCGCGATTGCAACACAGCACACAGGGGTGATATCCAGGAAACACCTTGGGAAATAATGATAATTGATCTGAAACAAAACGACCTCAGTAATAATTACCAGGAGATCCTCCGCCGCCATGGCCACCAGGTAGCTAGTGGTGCAGGTGGAGAGGCCGCACTTTCCCCGGGACAGGATCACAATCGCCACTAAATTCACTTCAGAAAGAGAAAGGGACAAATATTGGAGTTACAGAACAATTATATTCTGAGTGTTTCTGCAGTTTCAGAGGGTTGATTTTATCCATTAAACAGGCACGGCAATTATGGTCAGCTCAATGGTTGCAATTAAAGGGAAATCTTGGCAATTTCCAACGTATTCCACGCTGCACATTTCAGAGTACAGCGGAAATAGGGAAGTATGGAGTTAGCGGCAGGAGGGACCCAGCAGCCTCGGAGGAAATTTTGTCATTTCAATATATTACACTTACAGATGTAATCGGAATTCTAGACTAATCAGGGACCATACATGTTATCCAGGACTCTGTAAATTCAGAAAATGAAGGGAGGTACGAAGAGATTCAGGGAGAAATGCGCCCGGCAACAGTGGGATTCCTGGACGAGGTCGAACAACCTGGACCCATACGTGAGATTGAACAACTCCGCACCAGCCAGACAAGTTAACCGAGTCATTTCGTAAAGTAGGATTAGAAATCCAATATGGTACTGCTGCCGTCAAAACTACCTGAATTTTGTAAGTGGATAGATAAACAAACTTGGTTATTTCTCTGCCTTAATTGAAATTTGCGACCCTTGCCTGTTCTGCCTGATACATCAGTGTAATCGTAAACTGCGTATGTTTATGTCCGGGACAAGGAGCAATGGCCATCCGAGTGCAATACTCAATCTATGAACAGACATATGACACAAACATTGACATCGGCCACCCAAACCCGTTACACCACCACTTCTCTCCATGACTGAACTAATATTGCAGGGAACAGCAGGGACAGAGATCATGGGGTCCACTTGATTGGAAAGAAGGACGGGGCATAAATGACGGCAGACGATCCAGGTGAATTTTATTGTCGTGTACTGTCAGGGTGAATCCTAGTTTGAATCTGGCAGGGCGAACGAGAATTGTCGTATTCGGGAACGGATTATGTTGACATGATCATTGGCGTCAGGTATGATGCTCCGTTTAATCAGCCACAAAAGTACAATTTAGCAATTCCCAAAACATAACGACAAGCATAAGATGTTCAATTCCTGTTGATAGCGGACACTGAATATCATTCTGTGCTGATCGCATCTCATTGTTTCTGGCGAGAGTTATTCCACACGGATACCGACCCCACGTGTTGGAATTGGACAGTCAGATATATTCTTGCACGAACATATCCACTGTTTCTCGTGACCACTCCCACTTGAAAACAAACATGATTCAAACTGCGAAGGACAGCGCAGTGATCAAGAGCGATCAGTAACCAACTATCAGTAATATCCTCGTGTGAGATTTACTGACAACTGCCTTATATTCCAATCTGGAGAGGAAAGTATATTCAGTGAACTTCTCCAGTTTCATCCTTTGCCATTAAAATCTTCCCGCAGGGCAAACTGTCAGTATTTAGCCCAACTTGCCAAAATTTTCCGCGCTTCCGTAAGCTATAGTTAGAAGTATATTTCCTTCAACTGAATAAAATTGAAGTACAACTTCGCTGAAGTATATTTAAGTTCACGAAGTGTTTTCGTTGACTAAGACCATCAACGAGGTAGCTTGTGACATTATTAAATTAAAATAAACCTACATTTTATGCGAATCTGCACAATTAATTTGTTACGCTCACTTACCAGGAATTCCAATGACGGTAATGATCACGTACAATATTTTCTCCGCGTCTTATAAGTTTTCAACATTTTTTCGACGTGAAGAGATATGTCTCTTTGCGCTATCGGCAAGGTCTTCAAATCAAATGATCTGTGTGATACATTCCCGGAGATAATATATGATTTTGAATCTCCATTGGGACATTGAGATTTCAACACGGTGAAAAATAAGCACTTTAAAGTCTATGAGATAAACAACCGAGTTAAATTTCTGCAATAACTGATTATGTTCACTTCACAGACGTGTCTGGAAAGAGAACGCAGTGATATGTCACATTAATCGGTGGTAATCAGGTGCGGCATTCCTCCAGCTGTGGGAATATTGTTTTAAACATCAGACACTTCTTTCCATTTCATATTAATTTGCTGATGTTTTGCAATTTCTTGCACTTTGCACAATGCAATGCCAAAAGCGCCGTCTCAGGTGAGGTGTTGTCATGTTTGAAGGTGGGAATTAGGTGATTTGTATCTATAATCTGAATAAATAAATTCCACATCACATTAGATTAAAATGTTGCACCGAGATAATAAAATGATTGAAACTAAAGCGGCATGCCAACGTTATAACACTCCTCGGTCCAATACAGTTGCTCGGGGTTACCTTCCATAATAAACACAAAAATGTATTTGATTGCCTCAGCTTATCGAATTGATTCTCCAATCAGCCCGATCCTCTTCTCAACCGACATCAGTCCCTCGGACAATCCTGCCCAGCAGCGTCCTCGAACCAACACATGATCACAAACATAATAATCCCGTTCAACACAGAAATTACAAGATGAATACATTGGATTGAATACAGGCAGACAAAAATATTATAGATCTTGAGATGAAACCGAAAATAAATCTATTGCATTAATTATGCTCTGGTTCACATCAAAATGTGTTTGGATGAAGGTACAAGGGGGATGTCAGGAGTAAGTTTTTTCACAGAGAGTGGTGGGTTCGTAGAACGCACTGCCGGCAGAAGTTGTAGGGGTAGATACATTAGGGACATTTAAGAGACTCTCAGACACATGAATGATATAAAAAGGGGGCTATGTGGGAGGGAAGGGTTAAATAGATCTTAGAGCAGGATAAAACTTCGGCACAACATTGTGGGCCGCAGGGCCTGTACTGTGCTATAATGTTCTATACTCGAGGACCAAAGGCGTGGTGTTCTGGACTCAACCAGGCTCGCGGACCGATATTGGTCCTGAAAGTGATGTGTCTGTCGGAAAAACTACCTGAAATAATACTTCAGCCCGACAAGCTCTTCAGGCGAATGCTCGGCTTCAACCTGTTGCAACCACTCCAGCTGCCAAAGAGCGTTATGTTTTCACAGAGTCACAAAGCGTAGCTCTTTCAATTAATTCGAACAAACATTCTGACAAAAAAACGTCTCTATTCGAAAGTAGTACATTCATCAACAAGACCTGACCCGGTTCTCAAACAGACCATGCAACTGGAACAACTATGTTCATCATTTTGACATCCCCACTAATTTCTTCCGTGAATGAAAATCCAACCGACTACTTATCAATATTGCACTCATCTAGATGCAAATCTTCAACCAACATAAATCGACGTGGCACCTCGTCCACTTGGAGCCCGACTGAAGGCGAAACGGCCCGAAGAAAATAAAGTCGTTTCAAATTACATAGCATTTAGAATTCAATGACTACCGACCAGTGGCTATGACGTCCACCACCATGAAGTGCTTTGAGAGGTTGGTCATGGCACGCATCAACTCCAGCCTACCAGACAATCCAGACCCACTGCAATTCGCCTATCGCCGAAATAGGTCGACAGCGGATGTGATCTCCCTGGCCCTGCAACAACTCTGGAGAATCTGGAGAGTAAAGACCCCCACGTTAGATTATTGTTTATTAACTGCAGCTCTGCCTTCAATACAATAATCCCAAGCAAGCTTGTCACCAAACTCCGTGACCAAACACTCAACACCTCCCTCTGTAACTGGATCCTCGACTTTCTAACAAACATACCACAATCGGTGAGGATAGACTGCAATACCTCTGGCACGATTATTCTCAACACTGGTGCCCCACAAGGCTGCATCCACAGCCCTCAACTCTACACCCCATACACTCAGACTGTGCGGCCATATTCTGCTCTGAATATATCTACAAGTTTGCAGATGATACCACCGTTGCAGGCCGTATCTCAAACAGCGATGAGTCGGAGTACAGGTTTTGGGCAGAGACCTTAGTGGAATGGTGTCATGACAACATTTCCCTCAATGTCAACAAAACAAATTAACTGGTCATTGACTTCAGGAAAGGGGGTGGTGTACATGCACCCGTCTACATCAATGGTGCTGAGGTCGACAGGGCTGAAACAGTCAAATTCCTGGGAGTGAACATCACCAACAGCCTGCCCTAGTCAAATCACGTAGATGCCTCAGCCAAGAAAGGTCACCAGCGCCTCTACTTCATCAGGATCTTAAAGAAATTGGGTTTGTCCCCTTTGACTCTCACCAAGTTTTAACAATGCACCATAGAAAACATCCTATCTGGATGTATCACGGCTTGGTACGACAACTGCTCTGCCCAGGACAGCAAGAAGCTGCAAAGAGTTGTAGACACAGCCCAGAGCAACACGGACAACAGCCTCCCCTCCTTGGACTCTGTCTTTACCTCTCGTTGTCTTGGTGTAGCAGCCAGCATAATCAAAGACCCCACCCACCCGGGTATATTCTCCATTCTCTCCTCTTACATCGGGTAGAAGATGCAGGACCCTGACGCACGTACCAACATACTTAAGCGCAGCTTCTACCCCACTGTGATAAGACTATTGAACGGTTCCCTTATACAATGAGATGGACTCTGACCTCCCGATCTACCTTGTTGTGACCTTGCACGTTATTGCACTGCACTTTCTCTGTAGCTGTGACACTTTACTCTGTACTTTTATTGTCTTTACGTGTACTACATTAATGCACACTGTACTATCTCAATGTAATTGCACTGTGTAATGAATTGACCTGTACGGACGGGATGCAAAACAGGTTTTTCACTGTACCTCGGTACAAGTGACAATAATAAACCAATACCAATACTAATACCAATTATTACTCAATTATCGCACAGATAAAAGTGACACAGACTCTTTAACCAACACACCTGTTTAATCCTGAAGAATCTGTCACTTGGATAACACCTATCAAAGTGATGTAGACCCTTTACCCGATGCAACAACAACCACTGCCGCAAACAGGTTTAC
This sequence comes from Pristis pectinata, assembly GCF_009764475.1. Classification (NCBI taxonomy): domain Eukaryota; kingdom Metazoa; phylum Chordata; class Chondrichthyes; order Rhinopristiformes; family Pristidae; genus Pristis; species Pristis pectinata. The sequence continues at coordinate 89,370 of NW_026262579.1, forward strand.
CCCTTTATCTGATGCAGAATTTAAAATTGACGTTGTACGTCAAACTAATAAAATGACTAAAAATCTCACACAAACTGGATTCTTGAAATTTTATTTGTCTTTGGGATAAAACTGTCCCCACTGTGTCTCGGTAAATTGGAAAGCCCCAAAACTAAACGTGCGCCTCAAACCAAACTAAAACATTGCACAGAAATTTAACAATAACGTGTACCACAAACATATCTTCCCTCCAACTATTCTAGCCGAATCCTTTAGAGTTTATTTGAAGAGGTAACGAAATAAGGAGAAGAGTGCAGATCAGTAGATGTTGTCGGTTTGGACGTGTTACGGACTCGGTGAATGTCCCTTTAATATGGAACATAATTGTGTGTGTGTGTGTGTGTGTGTGTGTGTGTGTGTGTGTGTGTGTGTGTGTGTGTGTGTGTGTGTGTGTGTGAGTGTGTGTGTGTGTGTGTGTGTTGGCGTGTTTACGTCAACATAAGATAAAGGACGTAATGACGTTGTTGAAGATGTCAGTCGAAGTCAGTCAGAGAGAGAGAGAGAGAAGGGAGAGAGACACCAGCCTGCTAGTTTTCTCTATCGATGGATGAGAAACAATAACTGTGTCTGTCACTACAATCCACGTGTGGAAATTTTGAGTAATCCGGTGGAGTTCACTTTGTTGCTGACCTGTAGAAGGAAACAGGTATTTGTGTGGACGGCCACGATTAGGATGCTTTTCGGGGTGAGGAAGTCACTACCGAGTAAACACTGAGGTGTCTTTTGGGTTCCATCGTGGAACATTTGGATTTAGTAACTACTCTCTCTATGTTCTCTACATCTACGTCTTATCCTCAGTTGAAGTGGTTGTTGAAGAAGCCTTTGCTCATGTTTCACCTTATGGCTTGCTGAACTGAACTTTAAGGTTCTTGGACGGAGTTTGGGACTTTGCAACACACACACGAAGAGTTTAGTTTTATGGGGTTAATGTTCAAGGTTTAACATTTTTACTTCTAACATTCTAACACTTTTACTTTTATTTTTCTCATAATCACAAGTAGTGATTAATAAAATAATTTTTAACACTAAATCATGACTCAGCGTGTTTCATTTGTTGCTGGTTCGTGACACTTGAGCAAGGTCTTCGACAAGGTCCCACATGCTCGGCTGCAATTCAACATTGTTCTTCAACATTGGCTCGGAGGAAGGAAGCAAAGGGTGGTGGTTGAACGTTGTTTCTCGGAATAGTGGCGGGTGACGTAGTGTGATGCTGGCCGGAGTGGGGATACTTGTTATTCATTATTAATATAAATGATTTGGATGCGCATGCACAAAACTTGATCATTAATTTTACAGATGACCCGAAATGTGGCGGTGTTGTTCACAGTGAAGATGTTTATCGCAGATTACAGCGAGATCTTGATCAATCAGTGAAGTAGGCCGAGGGGCTGCAAGTGATTATCAGTACAGATAAGTGTGAGCTAATGCATTTTTGAAAGTCAAACCAGCGTCGGAATTTTACAATAAACAGTAGGGCACTAGGGAGGGTAATAAAACAGAGGAAGCTCGAGGTACAACTGCAAATCTTCTTGAAAAGCGATGCACAGTTAGAAAGGGTGGGTAAAACGGCGTTTTGCACGCTTTCCCTCGTATATCAGGTACCTGCCAATGTGGAGTTGGGACATTATGTTTTTGTTGTAAGGTCGTTGGTGAGGGCCTCATTTCGAGTACTGTGCACAGTTTTGTTCATCATGTTACAGGAAACACATGGTTGATCTGGAAAGAATGAAGAAAATATTTATGAGAATGTTGCCAGACCTTGAGTCTTGAAGAGTGGTTGGCCAGACTACGTCTTTATTCCTTGCAGCGTAAGAGAATGAGGGGTGATCAGATGGAAGATTATAAAATCATGGGAGCTATAGATAAGGTGAATGGTCGCAATCGTTGTCCCAGGTTGGGAGTCCAATTCCAGGAGGCATAGATTTATAGTGAGAGGGGAACGATTTAAAAGGGACTCGAGGGACAACATTTTTACGCAGGGAGTGTTGAGATTGTCGAACGAGCTGCCAGTAGAAGTGGTTGAGGCATGTCCAATACTTCATTTAAGAAGCACTGGATAGGTAAGGGCAGGGCCGGGGCGTAGCGATTTGGGCCGAACGCAGGAAGTTGAGACTAGATGGGTGGGTTCCATGGTCGGCATGGACTCTTTGGCCCAAAGGACTGTCTCCATACTGTATGACTCTATGATTCTCGAATGTAACAATCCAACTCAGACATCCAGAATTTACAACTGCTGAAGACGCTGAAACTGGGGACGAATTTCAAGGTGTTTCCCCTAAAATTGATAGCATTCAGAATCAGAATCAGATTTATTATCACTGACTGACAGGACGTGAAATTTACTTTACGGCCGCGGTCCAATGCAGAGACATAAACATACCATAATGGGAGAAGTAGTGAAGCATTTACCTCATTCATCAGTTTAGAAAAAAATATACAGGCAATGAATCTCAGCATGTGAGCTCCCGTCAATGCCCAGTTAGGGTTCACTCTTAATTTCCCTTCGATTGATTTTCTGTGAGCATAATTTAATGATGCCTGTGGGGTTAATATTGACATATAAGCGAGTCGAAAGTCAGCCTAATCTCGATTAAGGACGACGTAAGTTCTGGAGACCAAACGTCCTACTGAATATTTTCCCTGCGTCTTCTGCAAATCTGTGCGGAATTGTTTGTGATGAGCTCTTAACCATGTAACAATAAAAATATTCGGATACCACGCCAACGGTACACACAACTCAGTCTGAAATCTGGCTGCGGACCTGGTCGTTTTTTGCCCATAAACTTCAATTTCTTTCACGTTATTGGTCTGTGAATAGAATGGTTTGCGCAATGAACTGCGGTTGTTTTTGTGTACTCAAGTAAAAGAGACATAGAGCCATACTTCACAGCACAGAACCAGGCGCTAACATGCCCAGGCACGCAAATCCCATTTGTTCGCATTCGGTTCGGATCACTCTGCTCATTACCGATCCAAATGTTTGACCAAATGCTTTATACGCGCGGTAGCTGTATTTCCCATTTTCACTTTTTTCTTGCAGTGAATTCCCTCTCACCACCTCCATCTGTGAACAAAAGCCCTCCCTAGGATCGCTTTTATATTTCCCACCTTCACCTTAAACGAATGCCCTATCGTTTTGCACTCCACAATACCAGTGGAAAAAATGACTATCTACCCAATCTATACTCTCTTCGTTTTATAAACTTCCATAAAATCACTACACCACCCCCCAGCCTGCAACGTTCCTGTTAAACACCCTCCAAATTATCCTTATAAGTAAAATCTTCCATTCCAGACAAGTATGCTGACGAATCGCTCTTCTACACTCTTTCTAAAATTACCATGCATTTCTTGTAGTTTGGTGACCAGAATTGTAAACAATACTCAGTGTGGCCTGACCAGCTACAACTCTACATCCAAACTCTTTTCCCCTGTTCCTCTGTCTATGAATGCTTCCATGATAAATGCCTTCCTCACTGTCCTATATACCGATGTCGTTATTTCCAGTTATCTATGAACTTGAGACCCAAGGTTCCTCTGAACGTTAACACTTCTACGGTGTCCTTTTACATTTTTTGTCTGGATGAAAACTACTACTGCCCCACCGTACTTTCCAACTGACCTCGCTCCATCCATATCCTTCCACATATTTCTGAGCTATCATTCTCATACATGGTGGAGTGAAGGAATGAGCCAAAGTGCTTGTTGTCTCAAGAATGTGGTGTCAGAAACGGCAATATTTACGCAATGATGAAACTAATTTGCAAATCATTTTTGGGATTTTAATGTGTTTCTTTGCTTGTTCATCTTCCGTTCATCACTCCCTTTAATAATTTGAGATAGGTTCAATGTTTGATAAGGAATTAATGTTGTGGTTAAATCTACTGTTAATTCAACACTGATATTCACGATCCTGCTCTAGCAGGTGAGGTGTGAGTAAAACTGAAGGTGAGTTTCCAATGTCTGAGACAGTAGTTTCAAGCTGCGTGATGCGGTGCGCACTTTATGGACCTGACAGGTCTTGATTTCATTTCATCAACCCAATGTTCAGTAGGCAAGTGAGATATGTGGTGTGCCAGTAAGTGGCGACAGATTGTGCTGCTAGCTAAGATCTTACTTTGTGAATTGCAGTTGGTTGATCAAAACTAAGTTACGCAATTCTACAATTCTGTTTCTTTTTTAAATTAACTGAGCAGTCATATTGTTCAAATGACAGCAATTTACGACAAATAAAGACAGTTAATCCTAGGTGAAATTGATATATTTAGCACTGAAACTAAATGGAAATTAATCAACTCTGTCACAAACCAGCAACAAAAGAAACACACTGAGCATGATTCAGTGTTAAAAACTATTTTATTAATCACTACTTATGATAATACGTAAAATAAAAGTAAAAAAATGTTAGTATGTTAGAATTCAAAAATGTTAAACCTCGAACGTTAACCCCAAAACTAAACTCTTCGTGTGTGTGTGTGGCAAAGTCCAAAACTCCCAGTTCCTGAATGGTTCTTAAAGTTCAGTTCCGCAAGCCATAAGGTGAAACATGAGCAAGGGCTTCTTCAACAACCACCGTTGTCAGAAGATAAGACGTAGATGTAGAGAACATAGGGAGAGTAAATACGAAATCCAAATGTTCCACGATGGAACCCCAAACGACACTTCAGTGTTTACTCGGTAGTTACTTCCTCACCCCGAAAAGCATCCTAATCGTGGTCGTCCACACACAAATACCTGTTTCCTTCTACAGGTCAGCAACAAAGTGAACTCCACCGGATTACTTCCAACTTCCATACATGGATTTCAGTGGCAAACACAGTTATTGTTTCTCATCCATCGATAGAGAAAACAAGCAGGCTGGTGTCTCTCTCCCTTATCTCTCTCTCTCTCCTTCTTCTTCTAACCTCTTCAACAACGTCATTACGTCCTTTATCTTCTATTGACGTAAGCACGCCCCACACACATACACACACACTCTCTATCTTAAAGGGACTTTCACTGAGTCCGTAACAACTCCATCAACTATTTCTTGCCCTTCACTTTTCAGCTGCAAAAGGAAATACACATTTTATATTTAAGGTGTAGCACAGATAATGAAAATGAACAGAAATGGGCAAACAGAAGATGTCTCCGTCGACTTTGCTAAAAACCAAGTATCACGATTTCAAATTGTGATAGTGAAGATCAACACAAAAGTGGATAGATTATGTGAACCATAGTGTGTTCACATCTTGTCCAAATATGTCACTGACCTCTCATCTAAGTATTGCAAGTACTTATCCAATTCAACCACTGATACCCCATCCGTTGTGACTTCTCATCCTCTATGCCAATGATCTGACGAATACCAGAGATAACTGTCTAAATACATCAATACCTGTTATAGTGACGTGATCCCTCACCTTCATACAACGCTGATCTCACTATTGTCGTCAGTAATCGTCCAAAATACTTCACTGACCTCCGTATGGTCAGGAACTCTCATCTTAAGTATTACAAACTTCAGTCTTTCAAAACGTACTTTCCAGGCACCCCAGTGACCTTCCCGTCGGCAGTGACGTGCGACAGCTCCACGCATATATTTCAGTGACATTCTTAATGTGCAGATACATCTGACTGTCCTAGTGGCGTGATCTCTTATCCTCCCACACCGTTAACCTCACTACTATTTTACATTTTTCCAGCCACATTAATGATCTTCACAGTTCACCGTATTCTGATACCCCTGAAGGCAGAAATCACTATTATTGTAATTCCCTGCCAAATACATCACGGACATTCACAATGTTTTCCGTTCTCTTCTATCGCTGATCTTATTACCACTGTGACTCCTTTTCCAGCTGTGCATCAGTGACATCCACAGCTGGGTGACTTCTCGTCTGCCCACACTACGGAGCTCACTTTGAAAGTAAATACCCGTCCAACTGCAGCACTTCTCTCCCCAAATGTTAAGACATCTCATTCCCCTGCATCAATGAACATCGCTGTTATTTACCTACCTGCAGGTACATTAATAACATTAAGGCCCACAACACGGTCCTCACTGTTACGACGAATACGTGTCCAGATCTACCTCTGTCTTCACGAATGTTCTGACTTACCAATTTCGTTTGCCACTCTCCTGACAATGTAAAAACTTTTCAAGGCATATAACCGACCTTCCCTCTTCGATAAACTTTGTCCTTTTTATAACGAAGCCATCCGTGATTCAAATGTCTTCCCCAGGATGTAGGATATTACCTACTTCTTCACATATTTCTATATATTGACCTCACATGCATCTTTACTTATTTTTCGAGTGAATATCGAACTCCATTGTAATCTGACCTACTATACGAGAGAAAACTAACCTTGTCTGCATCATACACATCAATCAGTTGATATAATGCCATCCTTGGTGCTGACAGTACCTTGTCCTGATTCTTCATCGAACTCACTGTCGTTAACAACTGCGTCCGCAGGCATACACCTGTCCTCCTCGACGCTCATGTCTCATCACTGACTGTCTCCATCACCATGCGACACCGCCTGTAAAGTCGGCAAGATACATAAGAACACGACGCCGGACGATATTGCCATGCTACGTCACCATGCTACATCACTGAAATTACTCATACCGTCAGTTGTTGTCGGGTAAGTACCTTCCTTGTGCTTATATTTTTCACCTCCCTTACCACACTGAAGATGGGGGTACAATGAAACATTATCAGTTTTTTTCTTTAAACATTCCTCTGCAGTAATTCCTGGGCCCCTACATCACTCAGCTCACTCACACTTCACAAAGCTGCTGTACATTTTTCTGTCATCTCCTGTGCTGCAAACTGTACACCGCGGCTAGATGGAGGACTTGCTTTCAGTGTCACTGGACTCAGTCCAGTAGTGAATACCTCCCCGGCTGCATCTCAACCGCACGCTTTTCACTTTACTGTCACTGTTGTTACGGACTCAGTGCAAGTCCCTTTAAGATAGAATGTGTGTGTGTGTACGTGTGTGTGGCGTGCTTACGTCAACAGAAGATAAAGGACGTGATGACGTTGTGGATTTGATCAGAAGAAGAAGAGAGAGAGAGAAGGGAAAGAGACACCAGCCTGCTAGTGTTCTCTATCGATGGATGAGAAACAATAACTGTATCTGCCACTGAAATCCATGTATGGAAATTGAAAGTAATCCGGTGCAGTTCACTTTGTTTCTGACCAGTAGAAGGAAACAGGTATTTGTGTGGACGACCACGAGTCGGATGCTTCCCGGGGTGAGGATGTCACTACCGAGTAAACACTGAAGTGTCGGTTGGGTTCCATCGTGGAATATTTGGATTTCGTAATTACTCTCTCTATGTTTATTTACATCTACGTCTTATCTTCAGACAACGGTGGTTGTTGAAGAAGCCTCTGCTCATGTTTCGCCTTATGGCTTGCGGAACTGAACTTTAAGAACCATTCCTGAACTGGGAGTTTGGGACTTAGCCACACACACATGAAGAGTTTAGTTTTTGGGGTTAATGTTTAAGGTTTAACATTTTTGAATTTCTAACATACAAACTTTTTACTTTTATTTTACGTATTATTATAAGTAGTGATTAATAAAATAGTTTTTAACACCGAATAATGACTCGGTGTGTTTCTTTTCTTGCTGGTTCGTGACACTGTCTTCATGTACCTCAGTAACTGCCCCCCGTAATGTTACAAATGTGGGAAGATGAAGCCTTAGGCCAGGAGCAGATGATCCAGTTATTCACCATACATGAACATAATCCCCGATTTTATGCAACAAAGTGGATGGGTTCAGATTTTCCACATTACACACCATCTGCGCTGATCTTGCCCAGTTTCCCTCAATCTAATTGAACCTCCTTACTCTGCAACCCATCTAACATTACATCTTCAGTAAACTTGCAAATATTATATTTCGTCACTTTACCAAATTGTTGATGTTAATGACGGAAGTGTTGAACCCAACATAACGGGATACAAGTCACCCGTACACCCAGGAATGATCTGTTTATTCAGCAGTTATCCAGACCATCACTGATCACGTTGATAATACCACTGCTTATCCGGACCCTTCCCTTGTACTAACCCCATATTACTTGCATGCCATAATATTCAGAATTATTTCTAATTCTGTTTTGAACTAACTTAGAGCAATACATCACGTCCCTGCCTGATGGAAAACTGCACAGCTTCCCGAATCTCTGGTGGAAGCAATTTCTCCTGATTTCGTCCCAAATAACATACCGCTTATTTTATGTCGATGAACTCTGATTTGCCTGGCGTTTACCCCAGGATTCTAGAGCCCAGTTGATATAAATGTGTGACATTAACCTTGTTGTCCATCGGGTTCTGGTAACTCTATTCTCACGGAGCATGATTGCGTTCAGCAAAAAACTGCCGGAAGAACTCAGCGGTTTAAAGAGTAACCGTGGAAGCTGTGGAACTCGCTGCTTCAAGACAAGACCATGCATTAGGGCTGAGAGAATAAGGGGAAGATCATCACTGTATGGGAGTGAAAGGGAGGCGTGTGACAGAGGCTGCCATGTGATACGTGTAATAATACGAGAGCGAGGGGCGAAAGATAGATGGAGCAAGTTGGGGAAATAGGGAAGCGTCGAGTTAAATGGTAGTAGGTAATTTGCGTAAAGTAATAAGCGATTTTAGGATGGCGCGATGGAACCATCTCGGGACGTTTGGAAAGTTGAATAAATGAAGAGGAGACTCAGGTGGATCCATATCTTGGCGATGGGCAGATGCATCCAGATGTCGAGTATTGGAACGAGATTTGGAGCAGGACACTTTAAAATAGCTGAGTCTCTGTGCCTTGAGCTGGTTAGTTTCACTTGCATAGTTGGGAATTGTATCGAGATTTTGAGCAGAAAGTTTGAAAAAAGGTCAATCTCTGTGCCTGAGCTGGTGTGTTCCACTTGCAGCGTCAGATGTTGGAGCGAGATTTGGAGTGGGACTCTTGGAAAGAGATGTCTCTGTGCCTGAGCTGTTCAGTTTCAACTTGCAAGAGTCTAAACGAGGCATATTTGCAAATTGTTACCTGATAATTGCTTATCAAAATCAGAAAATAAAGGTAAGGCAAGTATAAGCGGAGCGGTCATTGTGTGAATGACCTAGTGTTAGAGTGGGGACCTGAGGCTTTGGCTCAAGAGTCTTCGGTGAGAAGAGTCGAAGATAAGTCTCCAGTAAGTTTCTTCCTTTCTTTGATTTGATGTTCCCTGGAGTGCAGAGTAGTAAGAATGGCTCCAGAGTCAGTGGTGTGTTCAGTTTGTGGGATGTGGGAGTACTGGGTGACATCCAGTCTCCCTGATAACTACATCTGCACGAGGTGCACACAGCTGCAGCTCCTTACAGACCGTGTTATGGAAATGGAGCTGCAGCTGGATGACCTTCTGCTGTCACAGGATACCGAGGACTACATAGAGAAGAGCTACAGGGAGGCAGTCACTCCGAAGCTGCAGGAGGCAGGTATCTGGGTGACTGTCAGAAGAAGGACGGAGAATAGGCAGATGGTGCAGAGTCCCCCTGTGCTGTTCCACTCAATAACAAGTCTACAGCTTTCGATACAGTTGGGGAGGGGGACTGCCTACCAGAGGAAAGCCGCAGTGACCAGGTCTCTGCACTGAGGCTGGTCGAATGGTGCAGAAGGGAAGGGCCGAGAAGAGGAGAACTTTAGTGACAGGGGATTCCATAGTAAGAGGGGGGCATACAGGAGGTTCTGTGGACGTGAAAGAGACTCCCGGATGGTATGTTGCCTCCCTGGTGCCAAGGTCAGGCACGTTTCGGATCGTGTCTACAGCATTCCGAAGGGGGAGGGTGAACAGAGAGGTCGTAGTACATATTGGTACCAATGACATACAGTAGGTAGGAAAAGGGATGAGGTCCGGAAGAGGGAATATAGGGAGTTAAGTAGGAAGTTGAAAGGTAGGAGCTCAAGGGTAGTAATCTCTGGATTGCTGCCTGTGTCACGTGCAACTGAGGGTAAGAATAGGATGATTTGACAGGTAAGTGCATGACTGAGAAATTGGTTCAGGGAGCAGTGTTTCAGATTGGTGGATCATTGGGATCTTTCCCGGGAAGGTATGACTTTTATAAAAGGGATAGGTTAGACCTGAACTGGAGGGGGACCAATATTCTTGCTGGTAGGTTTGCTTGAACTGCTAGGAGGGTTTAAACTAGTTTGGCAGGGGGATGGGAACCAGAGTGATAAGTCAGAGCTTGGTTAATTACTGTACAAGTAGATGCAGAGCACAGAAAGAAAGACTATGAGGAAGGATAGGCAATTGAAAGGGAAAAATTTCAGTCAGTTGAATAGGCAGAAGTGTGTCTACCTTAACGCGAAGAATATTGAGGAACAAGGCTGATGAACTTATAGCGTAGGTAAGTACATGGAACTATGACGTGATGGCCATTATGGAAACGGCTGTCGCAAGGGCAGGAGTGGCTGCTGGATATACCGGGATTTAGATGTTAGAAAAAAAAATAGCGGCGGAGGGACAATAGGTGGTGGAGTACCTTTGCTGATCAGGGACAGTGTCACAGTTGTATAAAAGGATGATGTCCTGAAAGAATCGTCCACTGAGTCAGTGTGGGTGGAAGTCAGACACAGGAAGCGGGCGATAACTATATTGGGAGTATTCTACAGACCCAAACCCCCCAACCCCACCACCCCGCGAATAGCAACAGAGATGATGCGGAGCAGATCAGAGAAAGATTTTGGAGAGGTGCAAAAATGGCAGGGTTGTTGTTATCGGTGATTTACATTTCCCTAATATTGATTGGCACCTTCTTAGTGTAAAGAGGAGAGATGGGACGGAGTTGTTCGGTGTGTACAAGAAGGATTCCTGACACAGTATGTGGACAGGCCGACTAGAGGAGAGGCCGTACTGGACCTGGTACTGAGCAATGAGTCTGATCAGGTCTCAAATCTCTCGGTGGGAGAGCATTTTGGAAATAGTGACCACAACTCGTTGACATTTACCATGGCCGTGGAGAGGGGTAGGAGCAGACGATATGGGAAAGTATTTAACTGGGGGAGGGGGAATTATGATGCTGTTAGGCAGGAATTTGGGAGGGTAAATTAGGAAAGGGTGTTCTTGGGGAAGCGCACAGCGGAAATATGGAGTTAGTTTTTAAGGAATACATGTCTGGGGCTCTGGATAGGTTTGTCCCATTGAGGCAGGGTAAAGATGGTAGAGTGAAGGAACCGTGGTTGACAAGAGATGTAGAATATCTTGACAAGAGGAAGAAAGAAGCTTACCTGGTGTTCAGAAAGCATGGATGAGACAGGCCTCTGGAGAGTTACAAAGTAGCCAGGAGAGAGCATAACAATGGACTTACGAGAGCTAGAAGGGGGAATGAGAAGTCCTTGGCGAGTAGGATCAAGAAAAACCCCAAGGGGTTCTACACGAATGTCAAGAGGATGACTAGACTGAGAATAGGACCGATCAGGGATGAGAGGGAGAGTAAGAGGGAGAGGGAGAGTGAGAGGGAGAGTGAGAGGGAGAGTGAAAGAGAGAGTGAGAGAGACAGGGACAGACAGAAACACAGAGAGAGACCTTGGCGGTTGTGAGAATGGCTGACTAAAGTCTGAATGGCGAGGGTATGTCAATGTGAAGAAAGGAAAGAGGATGTGTTGGAACTGTTGAAAAACATTAGGATAGAGAAGTCACCGGGGCAGGACGGGATATAACTCAGGTTATTAGGTGAAGCTAAGGAAGAGATTGCTGCGTCTTTTGCGACGAACTTTGGGTCCTCACTGGCCATAGGAGTAGTGTCGGATGATTGGAGTGTGGCAGATCTTGTTCCTTTGTTTAAGAAAGAAAGTAGGGATAACCCTGGGAATTACAGACCAGTGAGTGTTACTTTATTGGCGGGCAAATTACTGGAGAAGATTCTTAGAGGCAGGATGTATGTACATTTAGAGAAGCATAGGCTGATTAGAGACAGTCACCACGGATTGTGAGGGGACGGCCATGTTCACGAGCACTGTTGAATTCTTCGAGGATGTGACAAAGCACATTGATGAAGGTAGAGCAGTGGATGTGGTGTACATGGATTTTAGTAAGCAGTTTGATAAGGTTCCTCATGGAAGGCTTATTCAGAAAGTCAGGCGGCATGGAATCCAGGGAAACGTGACTGTGTGGATTCAGAATTGGCTCGCCCATAAAAGACAGAGTGTGGTGGTAGATGGAGCGCATTGTGCCTGGAGGTCGGTGACCAGTTTTGTTCCTCAGAGATCTGATCTGTTCCGCTGGGTAATCCTGCTGTTTGTGATTTTTATAAGTTACTTGGATGAGGATGTGGAAGGGTGGATTACTAAGTTTACTGATGATACAACGGTTGGTGCTGTTGTGGGTAGTGAAGAAGGTTGCTGTTGATTACTACAGAATATTGATAGAATGCAGTGTTGGGCTGAAAAGTGGCAGATGGAGTTCAACCCGGATAAATGTGAAGTGATAGACTTCGAGAGATCAAATTAGAAGGCCGAATACAAGGTTAATAGCAGGACTCTTAGCGGTGGGGAGGAACAGAGGGATATTGGGGTCCACGTCCACAGATCCCTCAAGTTTTCCACGCAGGTCAATAGGGTGGTTAAGAAGGCGTTTGGAGTGTTGGCCTTCATTAGTCGGTGTATTGAGTTCAAGAATGACGAGTTGATGTTGCAGCTCCAAAGAACTGTGCTGAGACCACACTTAGAGTATCGTGTTCACTTCCAGTCGCCTCATTATAGAGAAGATATGTAAGCTTTAGAGAGGGTGCAGAGGAGATTTACCCGGATGTCGCCTGGATTGGAGATCATGTCTTCTAAGGATAGGTTGTGCCTCCTGGTGCCTTTCTCTTTGGAGAGAAGGATGATGACAGGTGAGTTGATAGAGGTGTACAAGATGATAAGAGGCCAACGTCGAGTGGGAAGTGAGAGACTTATTTTACCAGGGCGACAATGGCTAACACGAGGGTACACAATTTTAAGGTGATTGGAGTAAGATAGAAGGACTGTCAGGGTTAAGTGTTTTACACAGAGTGGTGATTTCAGGGAACGCACTGCATGCAGAGGCTGTTGGGGCAGATACATCAGGGACATTTAAAAGACTCTTAGACACATGAATGATAGAAAAATAGAGGGCCATGTGGGTGGAAAGGTTAGCTAGATCTTAGAGCAGGCTAAAATGTCGCCAGACCATTGTGGGCCGAGGGGCCATACTGTGCTGTTGTGTTTATGTTCTATGTTCTTTGTGGGAGAACAGTGACTTTTCACAAGGAAAGCGGGTAGACCTGGAAGAAAAGGTGAACAAAGGGAGCGAGAACGTATGTGGACTATTTGGATTGGAAAGGAACACATCGATTTGGGTTACCTTAAAATGTAAAATACAGTGTTCATGACATCGGGCTGCAGGATCCGCTAATGTCATATGAGGTTCTGTTTATAGTTTGCATTCGGCTTCCTCCTGGCAGTGCTGAATGTCAAGGAGTAACAGCTCGATGTAGAAATGGGAAGAGGCCTGCAACTGGAAGCTAAAGGTGGTAGTTGCGGGTGGAGCACACTTGATCTTCATAACTTCCAAGTGTAACGACAAAGTGTAGTCTGGCCTATCGCGATGTGGCCTCCTCCACACTTGCTCGCTCTGATGTAGAGGAGGCCACATCGCAAGCACTGAATGCAGTGTACAAGGTCGGAAGAGGTGCACATAATCTCTGCCTCATCTGGCAAAGCTGTTTACGTCCCTGGAATGTGGTGAAAGAGGACGGTGAAGTGTCAAGTATTTCACCTCCTGCGGTTGCAGAGGGAAGTACCAGGGACGGGATGGGGTGGATTGGAAGAAAGTAGAGTCAAGGAGAGTGCGGTCTTGTTGGATGTGGCAGATGGGACGAAGGGTGATATGCTAGTTGCCGAGGGGTGAAAGGTGAGCATCAGTGATACTCTTTCTCTGTTCTCTCTGGAGAGAGGTTAGCGCTAAGAGATTAGAGCAGGTGGGCGAAAAATGGAGGAAATGCGTGTGATAGTTTCATCCGCAACTGCAGGTGGGAAGCCACATGTTCTGAAGAAGGGTGGTATTTTAGAGAGGAAATCCCTTTCTTTAAAACAGATGCGGGAGAGAAGGCGAAACGGAAAAAAACCGAATGGTGTCCTTACATGAGACACTGTTTAAAAAGATGTTGTCGAGTTTACTCTGCGAATCGTTAGGGTATGGGAGGTGTTGGTGGATAGATTATCTCCAGGTAGAGAGAGATCAAGAAAATGAAGGGAATGGGTCAGAAGCAGTCCAGAAGAGTTTGAGGGCAAGGAGGATGTTGGGTGAAATCACGGATCCAGGAAGCAACACCAATGCAGTCGTTGATATCGCGGAGAGAGCGTTGGGACGGAAGTAGAGAGCAGATTTTGAACAAGGATTCTTCAACGAATCCAATGAAAAGACTACGGAGATGACGCTCACGGGGGTGTCCACAGCTCCTCCTTTGCTTTGAAACATGTCGAAGGATTGTAAAATGTCACTGAGGGTATTTTCATAATCTGATTCCCCTCCCTGTCCTGGATTTGCATCGTATCTGCCTCCCCTCCCACCCCCACCCCCCCACTCACCGGATCCATCTGCCTATCAACCCACTAATCTGGTGTCACTCTTCACACACCAGCCTCTATCTGAAATCCCACTCTCATCTCTTCATTCTGGCTATGTTGCCTTTACGTTCTCAGGCCTGATGCAGGGTCTCAGCCCTAAACGCCGACCATCCTTTTACCTCCATTGCGTTTGCATGACCACTTGAAGTACTCCAGCAATTTGCTCCCTGCTTTTAGAATTGTGGAAATGAATCTATCTCCACCCCACCCCGCAAACACAGTCACACACAAAATCACCAACTCGTTTAAATAACAAGGCGAAACCCCGTTGTCCGTCATGGTACTACTTCCTGCAACCCACTAAATAATTTTAGCACCTGCACACGCTTTGACCCACATTATGCCTGGTGTTTGCTTCTGGATCGCACTCCGTTAATTTCATCCCAAGCAAAATGCACCATTTCACATTGATGCTGTGTTCACACTGCTGAGATGTTGTAACCATGTGTCCATAATGTCCGGGATCATGGATGGTATTGCACAGTACACACAAATAAATCCCAGAATTGGTTAATGTCTCCAGCTCCCAATCTCTCTGTTGATCCAATTCAAACATTTTCTCCCTTTTACTTATCTTCATTCCTTGCGTTCGGGTGGGCGAGAAAAAATATTTGAATATTCCTTCATCAACCATTATGTCGGTATCTTCCTTTCGTCTGGCGAGAACCTGTTGTGTTCCAATGCACCGATTTACTGAAGTACCAGTTTTCATTGTGGAACCCATGACCATACTGGCGTGTCGACTTTAAAATTGGCTGAGCCTCCAATATTTGGATGCAATGTGATACAGAGTTTAAAATCCCAGGTCAAAGAATAATGTTCCTGGGCTCAAATATCACCTAAGCAGCAAGAAAATATACTTAATACAACAAACATAATTTTGAAGTATTTATTGCAATATGAAATAAGTAGAAGAACAAAAATGTCTCACTGCAGTAAAATTGCGGATCAGCGAGACCACACTTACAGAGATATTTAGAAACGGATGTATATGCCGTCTAGAGATGAAATCAAGTTCCACTTGACGATCTCCCGAATCTACAGGGTTGTCAATGAAGACTGACTCAGTAAACTGAACTTTAGGAATGGGAATGAGAGACACAATGACGGTGTGGAAGGCTGGAGACTCAGATGAATTTCTTCTATGTTAGTGATCGTGAAATTCGGGAGCAGTCTCAAAAACAGTGTGCCAGCTGTTCAGGATGGAGATCAAAAGAACTTTCTTGAGGTTGATGATTATTTGGAATTGCTCTATTTGGAGGAATGCAACGGTCATTAACTGAGTCATATCGACACTGAGGCGGGATATTAAGGAAATGAAAGGGTGAGGTTTCGGCCGGGGACATCGAGTTGTCAGGATGGTACTGAATGTCGGAGTTGGTTGGAGGAACTGGTTAATATATCCGTGAAGTTATTCATTGTGTACGTATGACCCTTAAGTCCTCGTAATCAATGACTCTCCCACAATGACTAACGTCTTTGATACATTGCCCATAGTTCCCGGGGTCACGGGATAATTGATTCAAATTGCTCAGTGCCAGTGGCCCTGATTACATAGTGACCGTGGTTACCGACACTGCATCTACAATGGGCGAGTTTAGTGGCAACATGGTAATTGCCCACGTCCATCGTGGATACAGGGCCACTGCCAGTCACCAGGCATCTTAATGCAGTTCACTGGCGACGGGTATTGTCGTTTGAGGGACACAGCATACGACGATTTACTGGAACGGTCGTGAGGGCGGAAGCTGCCGCTCTGATTGGTTGTATGCCCCGGGAACTGTTCTGAGGATTGTTGATGAGACGGCGAATGAGAGGAACCCCAGCCCACATCATTGCCGCCAAAGGTCTGCGCTCAAGATATGGTGTTCCTGCAGAACTGAAGCACTGAGATGACCGAATATTTCCCCGCACTCCCTCGCTGCTCCCTAAACTTGGACTGAATCGCGACGCAAATAAAAGTGTTCGTGCAGCAGCTGAAATTTCTCAGCAATCGTCCGACAAAGTGAAAGATATATTCGGAACCATTCCATTCATCCTCTGTTCCTCTGATTTGATAATGCACCAATTCGACAACAAATGCCAGCCACAAGAGTAAAAAATTGCCTGAGAGGGTGAGGGTAAAACTACAGACCTATTTCTGCTCTCTGTCTCCGCGTCACTGCCGTCTTCCCCTTGCTCTGACCCCTCAGCCCCTTCCGGACCCGACTGGCCACTAAAATGTGCCTGACTGTCAGAGACATATTTTAAACTATTTTTAAAATTTTTATTTACAGCGTGGTAACAGGCCCTCCCACACAGACTTGGGAGACCGTACAAACTCCTTACACACAGCAACGGGAATCGAACCCAACGGCTGGCGCAGCAATAGCGTCGCGCTAACCGCTACGCTACCCTGCCGCCCCCCATGACCAGCAGAATTACAGCAAAAGGGACCAATGGAGTAAAAACCGTATCAAACCAGTCAAGTGTAAGCCACCAGGGGTCTGTATAATAAGTGTATTTCCAAACGCAACCCCAGGGAACATTGTCGATGATTTATCTGGGTTCTTCTGTAAAGTAAAACGGAATGATTCTCAGACAGAGCAGAATGCCGATTGTTGCCAAAACCGCAGTTGCAGTTATCCGGTGCAATATTTTGTTTTCACGTTCTGGCAACAAATGGCGACACAATCGATCGAAGGTAAAAGTGCCGGTAAACCAAACTGAACAGTCGGTTGAAGCACTACGCAACACGTAAGTAACACGGCACACAGGATGGACGTCACTGGAAAATAATATATGATCTGAAATAAAATTACCTCTGTGATAATGACCAGTAGTTCCACTGCTGCCGCGGCCACCAGGTGGTGCAGGTAGAGAGGCCGCACTCTCCTGGGGGCAGGATCATAGTTGCCGTTAAAGTAACTAGAGAAAGAGAAAGAATAGATGCTGGGGATTGCTGAATACATTACTTCGGGATATTATCACGCCTCAGTATTAACAGGAAATCAATGGAGAGAGATGCAGAGGAACCTATGTCTACATTAAAAAAAGATGGAATAATACCCACCTGTATCCTATCCGACCATTTTCATGCGAAAACCAAGGTGCCGGTGGTTGGTGGGTTGGATGATCTTAACTGCGGGAAGTGAACGAGGAGCTAACTGTCGGGAGGAGGGATGTTCCTCGGATATTTTTAACAATGGTGACTACAACAAATGAAAAATCAAGGCTGGCAAATGTAGCTTCAGTGTCAAGATAGGAGAAATGTATTTCTGTGTTGACTCCACACCTAGTACAATACTGCATTGAGAGACAGTTCCAACAACAGACGGAAATTTGTTCAAGTGATGTAATCTCGGTACTGACAAACAGCCAGCAGTATGATATCTGGACACATAGACAATTGTTCCAACACACGACCGGCGAACCTTTTTTTCTGTAAATCTCTCTCAGTTATACCCTCTAGTATTAGGGGCGTTGTGGTTCCCAACAGTTAATTTTCGAACATATTTCACGGACTGCATTTCTGTATGGCGGTCAACACCGGGGCAATTAAACACGTTTTCACAAATAGACGAAAGCCAGCTTACGACTTGCAACATAAATTGAGTCGTTGAGTCGTTCACTCACCGGGAACTCCAATAACGGCAATCATCGCATACAATATTTTCTCGACAATGTAATATATTTCCAGAATTTTCTCTGTCAATCGGGCTCCATTTTTCTGTTGCAGAGAATATTTCAGAGCAGAAATTGAGGCGATAGCATTCCAAGAGATTTTATACCCTTTCTCGTATCCACACGGACGTTCATGTTTCAATGTAGTTGAAATATAGATTGTAAAATGTGCTCCAACACATGATGCCAGTCGAGTTGAATCCCTCTGGGACAGATCGTGATTAGTTCATAGCAATAATTATAAAATTGTAAAAGCGAGATGTCTGATAACACAACGGTCAAAATTATGAAAGTGACATTGTTCCATTTTTTAGGAGTACCGCCCATTCTCCTATCGTGTGGGTAATACCTCTTATTCTGCAGTGCGATTCCAAATGCCATTTGCCTTCTCAGGACATGTCGCTGCCCTATTTAAAATTGTGGAATTTGTGTCTATGGATTGAAGAAATCGTTTATCATTTGATCCCCAATTTACAGCTTGTAACAAACTGACACTGTTACTCAGACTAAAACAATACACTGTTGTACTGGAGATTCTGAGAGCAATACAAATCCATGGAATATTATATTTCAAAATAACAGTGGGTTAAATGGACACCGAATGATCTCACTTTCAACTGATCAAGTCCAATTGTGTTCGTAACCTGATCTGACTCTTAATACATTGAATACATCATCCGCTCCAGTTCCCTTCTGTGATCTATTCCTAAAATTGTTCTCATCCATCTCTACAGTTTGGCGTGATGCAGTCCAATTATAATCTCTTTGGCTCTTCTGTATATTCTGATATGTCTCCTCATATTGTTGGACCCGCTCTGTTATGTGGTCTGTTCCAAATTTCCTGTATGGCCTGATCACACTCTTTCGGAATGTATCACCCAACTGTTATAAAGAGTCTGTTCCCTGTCTCCTGATTGTGGTCTAATCATATTCTCTCGCATGGTTTCATTAATCACTCCCAGATGGACTGATCCCAGTTCTTTTCATGCATTGATCTGATTTTTCTGTGTGCTCTAAATCTATTCTCCTGTAAGGTTCAACGGCACTTCCCGTTTGATTTGATGCACCTCGTCTGTTTGTTCTGATCTCAATCTGTGGCACGGTCTTATCAAACTCTTCTGTAAGATCGGATACAACTTGCATTTTGATCTGATCTACCTCGCCTGTTTGTTCAGCTCTCACTCTTTGACATTGTCTGATCCATGTCTTCTGTGTGATTCGGTTTCATTTGTTTAATCTGAGACAACACTCTCATTTGTGTTTATTCAACTCTCCTGAATAGATTTACCAGGACCTCTTGTGTTGTCTGACGGAGTTCTCCATTATTTTCTGAGCCCACACTCCTGTGTAATCTGATCTCACTTTCATGCATGGTCTAACACAAAGCATTTTAATAGCCTTGTTCTGAAGAAGTCATGCGTCCCCATCCGTTTCCAGATCAAACAACAGTTCATTTGTTCATTTTCCTTCCCTTACATAAGTCCCAGGTAGAGAGGCCATATTCTCCGTGATTTGCGGTCCATACACGGTCTCCGATTTTTCAAGGTATGACATTGTATATTCATTTTGGAGTTGAGTTACAAATTCCACAGATACGCGAAGGTCAAGTTATCACTTTTGTGCTAATCCGAAGCAAGAAGTTTCATGATCAGCCACGTCTGATATTATTCCTCCTGTGCGAACATGGCGACCTCTTGTCTCCCAGTAAAACACATTGATAATAAAGCACCCATTTGGTTCAGTCAATTAATTCTTAATAAGCAGCATCACTTTCTAGAGGTCACTTGAAAATGGGAAGGCTGTCTCAAACAATGAATGTGATACCTGCCTTTGTCTCACCCGATTGCAAAATGATTAGCTGAACCTGTGGTGTGAGGCTGCTCTTTGTCCATCTGCAGTAGCCCTTTGTCCGTTTCCTGCTCAACCAAGAACTCCGGCACCTGACTCATTAAAGTGTGCGTGACAATACCTGTATAAATCTCTGTCTATCCCTTGGTACTGAGAACTCGGGAAGCGACTCTTAGTGAGTGCTGAAGAGAATTCTCCTAACGGTGCACTGCTAATGAAGGTATGTGTTCGAATCGACCTCGTGGCACTGTGTTATTTACAGCGGACGGATAGGGAAATTGATTTCGGGACGACAATTTGGCGAGCCAGCCAGGAGTCCAAGACGAGGTTTCGGAAGCGGCGTGAGCGACCGACAGGGATAACGGTCACCTGAGACGGACGGGCCCACAAGGTACGATTCACCTTGATCCCTCTCAGACAGTAGGACACCAGATCGATCCCTTCGCTTACCGACAATCCTCTGACGGACTCCTCGCGAACCTGTCCGAGTGCCACAGGTAAGAAGGGGTGCGAGTCCCCAGTTAAGTTAAGTTCTGTTCGGGGTTCGAGTCCCCAGTTAAGTTAAGTTCTGTTCGGGGTTCGAGTCCCCAGTTAAGTTAAGTTCTGTTCGGGGTTCGAGTCCCCAGTTAAGTTAAGTTCTGTTCGGGGTTCGAGTCCCCAGTTAAGTTCTCTTCGGGGTTCGAGTCCCCAGTTTTGGATTTGGGATTTTAAGTTGTGAATTTCAAGGTTTTAAGCTCTAAGTTCTGAGATCGGTTCTCCAGTACTACCACCCTGCCTTAGACCGGTTCTTAAGAAGGTCAGGAACCTGAAGTGGGTGAAGGAAAGAGACCGATCTTATAGGTAATCGCAGCGATTCGTACCGTCCGATCGGGTAGAATACAAATATGGGACAAACTCTCGATAAGTCTGGGTCCAATACGCTACTATCTAAGTTATGTAAAGACGATCCGAAGAACGAGAGTAACTTCCGTAAATTATCAGCATGCCTCAATAAGAAATTGGGGAACGAAATATGGCCATTGGGGGGAACTTGGGACATAGATAAATGCCTAAAGGCAGAAAAGGCAATTTGGGAGCGGAATACAGGGGAAAAATGGAAATTATTAATGTCCACTTGGAGAAAAACGGCCGAATACCTAACAAATAGGCTAGCTGGGAACACAATGCGCGCAGAAGGGGAATTAGTGTGTGTGATGAACAGGGAAATCCTGTTGGGGAGTCCCGAAGTCTCAGTGCGGAGACCACGATGCTGAAAGGAGCAGAAGGGAGGGAGGAGAGGTAAATGAGGTGTATAAGGAGAAGAGCAGAAATAAAAATAGAAGTAGTAAGGATAAAGTGGAGGTACCTCCCGACATGTCTGGCGTGCCCCTGTTGTTCCAAAGTAATGATACGGACGAAGAGGAGGAGGATTGGATGGTCCGACCCACAGCCCCTACCTACCCCACGGTTTCATTGCCGCCCCAATATAATGCGGCTAGCCCGCCAGCCGTCCCGCCCCTACCACCAGCGACTGCTAACCAAGTCCCGCCCACAGGACAAGTCCATGAACCTATTGCGTCCCGAACCAGGATGCGGCTTAGTCGAAGGGAAAGCCCACAGACAGGTGGCTCTAAGGCCACAGACAAACGACGGAGCTTTCTGGCAAGGGACGGTCCTTCAATAGATTCTCAGACGGACACCGACTCTGATTCTACCACTGATTATGGCGACCCTACAGATCCCAGCCTACCGACCATGTTGAACGGGGTTAAGGGAGCCAAGGTTAAGAAACAATTCCCCAACAGGAGTGTTCCCAATCCTGATCCAGCCCAAGCCAGCGCTAATCCTACAATCCAAATTTACACCCCTTGGAAGCCTCAGGAGATGTGCTTAATCATGAGTCGGGCGCTCAACCGTAAAACCAACCCAGAGGATTTCATAGATTATGTGACTGGGACAATTCAGATGTATCAGGCCGCCCCACAAGACCTTTTCAGCCTTTGTTGCATGACCCTTACGACTAATGAAGTGGCACAGTGGAAAGAACACCTGGGGAGCTATGCTGACTGGACAGCCTTTCAGGCGGCCTTCAGGCCTCAGGACCAGGTGGCCACTATTAGAACTGCCCTTCGTAAAACCCTCCAACAGCCTATTGACATAACTAAAGTTTTAGAATGCCGACGAAAACAAGGTGAGGACGGCCCAGACTTTTGGGACCGTTTCTGTTCACTTTACGGTACCTATGCGGGGGACGATGCCTACAACAGAGGCAATGCCTCCCACCAGTTTAACGCCCTCTTATTACAATGCATCCCTGCGGGAGTGGCCTCATCTATCCGCACTAATGACATGAACTGGCCTGAACACACACGACAAACCATGAGGAGGGCGCTAGTCCATTTCTGCAGTAACGGGCGCGAGTCGAAAGCCACAAAGATAAAACAGGGAATGTTGCAGAGAACCCCTCGGCCCCACCCTTCCTACTCCGACAATACGGGCGATCAAATGGAGCGGCAATTTTGCGTTCCAGAAGGGGCTGACTGGTCCGGTAAAGGATACCTACTATACCCTAATAATTTAAGAGCCCCAGCGTACGGGCCCCCTTGTGGGCCACCACCACCACCCTCTCGTAATTACCTAGGTTCAAGGGAACCACAACAACCCACACCGGCGAACGCCAGGCCGACGTGATGCTACCTTTGTGGGGCACCTGACCATTGGCGGAGGGACTGCCCCCACTACCGTCATCGGCAGACCAGACCCCCTGGTAGACGACAACCTTTTTCAACCAACAACCCGTTTTCTGCCTGACTAGACGTGGAGAGTAGCCTCTCCATGTACCCTGCCCTCACCGATAACCCGGACGATGAACCCATCGTCAATTTCTTAGCTGAAGGCAAGCCGATTCCCTTTATGATAGACACGAGAGCAAATACTTCGACCCTTGAAGCCCCTTGTATTACCCAGCATGATTTTAAACTGTCCACTGCTTCAGTTCCATTGAGCGGACTGGAGGGACAGGAAAGATCCTACCCCTTAACTGAACCCTTACCAGTTAAATTTGAAGATCAGGAATGCCTGATCCAGTTTGCAGTAAACACAAGCCTGGGGGTTAAACAAGCCGGAAGGGACCTGCTCTGCTCCTTCCAACTCAAAGTACAATGCCTGGATGACGGTATTACCATTACTGGTACTAAAAACCATTGGATTCACCAGCCTCCTCAGTGGTGGACGGTGAACCTCACGAGCAGCGATTTTAACCCACCCTTGGAAACCACTGACCCGAATGTAACGCTAGCTTACGACCCCAGTGGGGCCTCAAGGATACTAGAAGGGTTGATTGCTCCTCTCCAGGGTAACATGGTGACCGTCACTATTTTAGGGGAAGTAGTGGGGAAGGAGGGGCAGCACTTCTAGTCCAAGTGCCTAATGAATTCTGGAATCAGTCAGGCTTGATGTCCCCTCACATTACCCTGTCAGTTAACGAGGGACATAGACCAAAGGAACTCGGATTCCTAGCCCACCGGCTTGAGGTACAGGCAGACAAAGGCCTTTTCGGGGTTCCTCAGGCTCTGCCAGGTGGGACCCTGACTTACTACCTCGTCCCTTTCTCGGTGACGGGCTGTTTACACCACCACCGGCCCCATCGACTCCCTTCGGATGAACCCACCCCCGATTTATGGGCCGCATCGAGGTCCGAGGTGGGATACACCCCAGTGACCCCAGTCCAGATCCGTGTAAGACCGGGAGTACAGCTGCCTTCCGTCCCACAGTATCCACTTCGGAGAGAGGCAGTCGACGGAATAACTCAGTTATTAGATTCATTCTGCAAACAGGGCATCCTGGTTCCTTGCCAATCACCTTGTAACACCTCCATTTTACCCGTCCCCAAACCCGGACGAACAGAGTGGCGCCTTGTACAAGACCTACGTAAGGTCAACGAGATAGTGTAGCCACTACATCTCGTGGTCCCGAATCCAGCTACCATTCTCAGCAGTATCCCCGCCGACTCTTGCGTTTTTACCATTGTGGACCTGCAGCATGCATTTTTCGCAATTCCCCTCTCTCCCGACTCGCAGTACCTGTTTGCTTTCACCTTCCAAGGTCAGCAATACACTTGGAAGCGCCTCTCGCAAGGTTTTATACACTCGCCGACTATTTTTTCCCAAGTTTTACATAATCCACTCCAGGGGTTGCACCTTTCTGATAAATCCACCATTGTCCAGTATGTAGATGACCTTTTACTAGCAAGCCCCTCGGAGCCCGCCAATATCGCGGACACGAATAGACTACTTAACGCGCTCCACTCGTGGGGATACGTAATACCTCCACAGAAAGTAAAACGAACCCAGCACCAGGTAAAATTTCTGGGCACCCTCTTAAATGCTACTGAGCGGCGGCTCACTCCCGAACGTATTATGCCCATCGTTGCCACCCCACCTCCCACTACCCCAAAGGGTATGCGCGCCTTCTTAGGGTTAGTAAATTTTTGCAGACAGTGGCTACCTAACGTGGCGCTCCTTACTAAGCACCTCACACCCTTGGTCTCACGCCAGTCCGTGGGACCCTTTGAACTTACCAAGGAACAAAGGGAGGCCTTTGACAGCCTCAAACAGGCCCTTGCCAGCGCCCCGGCCCTGGGACGCCCTTTGTATGATCGCCCATTTCAGCTCTTCGTGAATGTCCCAGAGGACTGCGCTACAGCCATCCTTACTCAAACCCATGGGAATAGGAAAAGAGCGGTGGCATACTACTCCACTTGGCTGGACCCAGTTGCAAGGGGACTTCCACCATGCTCACAAATGCTTCCAGCCATTTATTCCCTAGTAACAGCAGCCTCCAATATAACCCTACAACAGGCAGTGATGGTTTATTCCTCCCATACCGCAACGGCACTCTTAACTTCTCACCAGACGCAACACCTTACCCAGGCCCGCTTAAACAGATACGAGGTAGCACTCCTGAATAACCCACTCCTCACTTTTGCTTACTGTACGACCATTAATCCTACACCTTTCAGATAAGGCCATCCAGTCAGCCGACTTAAACCTGTACGTCGACGGTAGTTCCTACATTTCTGAACAGGGCATCCGCCTCAGCGGCTATGCTGTGGTTAACGACTCCCAGAGTGTGGAATCGGCATCTCTGCAGCCTCCAGTCTCTGCCCAAAAAGCAGAACTCTTTGCCCTGACCCTAGCTTGCATTTAAGCCAAGGTCAAAGTAGCTAATGTCTTCACTGACTCCCGCTATGCTTTTGGAGTTGCCCATGATTTTGGCCAACTCTGGGCACACAGGAAATTTCTGACCTCTACAGGTAGCCCCATAGAGAATGTGGTTTATGTAAAGAACCTCCTCCAAGCCATCCTCCTCCCAAACAAATTGGCCATCATTAAATGCTCCTCTCACCTTTCAGATGCCTCCCCAATAAGCCAGGGCAATAACAGGGCAGATATAGAAGCGAAATTGGCAGCACGCCAGGGGTCTAAAACCGTTTCCACTATGGAAAAACAAGCAGTTGTTTGCAAGCCAAACATAGCAACGCCGGGAACCCCAGACATGGTCACTGTGCAGCACTTACAGGGGAACTCCCCTGACTCAGAAAAACAAATGTGGAAGGCGCACGGGTATACGCATTCTGCGCTACATGGCCTCTGGTTTACTCCAGTCGGTCAAGTACGTATACCTGATTCTTTGTTACCAATGCTTATTGACTGCCTACATTCTGACACACACCTTGGCAAGGATGTCTACGTACCTGGTGGCACCCCAGATTGCAGGAAGCAGCACAAGGCAAAATACGGTCGTGCTTGATATGCCAACAAACCAATGCTGGTAAAGGGGTGAAGTGCACCCCAGGCAAAACCCCCTTGCCAGGTGGTCCTTTTGAATGCATACAACTCGACTTTATTGAATTACCGCGTGTACATTGTTACAAGTACTATCTTATTATTGTTGATGTATTTATTAGATGGATTGAAGCTTTTCCAACCACCAATAATAAGGCCTCAACAGTGGTAAAGTTATTGCTCACAGAGGTTATACCAAGGTTTCGCGTACCCCGACGGATAAGTTCTGACAATGGCCCCCACTTCATAGGGAAAATAAATAAGGAATTGTGCGAGGCATTGCATATAGAACAGCAGTTCCACTGCACCTACCACCCTCAGTCAGCAGAACCCTTAAGAATAAACTAACCAAATTAGTGTCAGAGACAGGTCTAAACTGGTTGAAGGTTCTCCCCTTAGCACTACACCATATGAGAATCACCCCCCACTCAGCCACCGGGGTATCGGCTGCTGAAACTGTCTATGGTCGTCCGGGAAGAACCCCATGGGACGCTTCCACCCAACCCCCCACCCAGGTTGACTTTAATATCATGGGGGATGAACTACAAAGGTATTTCAGACAACTTACATCCTCTTAAAGTTCCTTCTTTCGCAGGTGCAGAGTGCCTTTAAACCACCTGAAGGGCAGAACACGGAATTGCCTGACCTGGAAATCGGAGACTCAGTACTGATACGGGATTGGGAGCGCCCTAAACTGGGACCTCGGTGGAAAGGCCCCTTCCAGATACTACTCCAAACACCGACAGCTGTGAAAGTAAAAGGCCAGGAACGTTGGATTCATCTGAGCGACTGCAAACGATGGCCACCGGAGGAAAGCTAATACCTTTTAAATTCGGACTCCTCACCATTACCAGTACTCTTGTGTGAGGAAAATTTGTTTTACAAAATACATATGCAGCTACATGGGAATCGCACCGTTTGTTACCCCTTGGCAGAGTAAGTGGAAGGCTTTATAATAGCCACACCAAGCTGGAGACCCAGGACCCTCTTAAAGTATGAATTTTCAAAAACAATGTGTCTTGGATAGATGGGAACTTACAGGAGGGTGCTGCCAGGTAAATGCTTGCAAGGAACAGTAACAGGACCTAGTAGTACAGCCCACCACCAGTCCTTCTCCCACTGTTTCACTGGCATAGGGAGGGGTTGTGGGCTAGCAATTGTACAGCATACGATAGCATGTGCCGCCACTACCTGTACAGGGAGGAATTGCGGGTTTAAAGGGGGATGGTTTAGCTGTGAGTGCGCTGCCACCAGGTGTGCTACGTTACTTGCAGGAGAGCGATGGGTTTGTGGAGAAGGGAACGGGACCCACGTGAGATTGTCTAATGTCTCCTTAGAATGGCTAACCAGGGAGAATTACCTGAGGGAGCATGGGAGAAATGTTGCTGGGATCTCTTGGTATTCTCAAAAGCCCAGTCCACGGCAATCGGGTAATGTAACCTGCTACCGGGCTAAGGAAGGGTATGTGTTCCTCTTTAATGGCACTTACACCACAGCCAGCCCCACTCTGCCAGCGTGGTTTGCAATAGGAACGATCGGGCCGGTCACGGTCCCCTGCCCCCAGAAGGCTCATGTCCGACGAAGACTTGTGGTGCGGTCAGTTAGTGAGGAGTTCTGTGAGGATTGGAGGGATCCTATTTCATTGGGATCTCCCTTAGCATCGTTAGGCTATGGATTCCTGAGTACTCTCTCTCTAGGGGGTTCGGCAGGAACTATAGCCGCAAAAAAACGGAACTACCTTATTTGTGGACTGGCTGCACTGGGAAACAGTACTATGGGGGGCCTGAAGGCAGTGAACCGAGAACTGGCAGAGCTTCGACTTTATGCCCAGCAGACCCGGTATGCTGTGGACTACCAGTTGGCTCAGCAAGGAGGAGTATGTGCTATAGTTCGGGACAAATGCATCACCAACGTGAGAGACGAGTTCTACAACATCTCCCATGCCATTCAGGACATTCAGACGCAAGTAGATAGCTTTAGACAGGGATTTACAGGAGGGACAAGTTGGTTGGGGTGGCTGCTAGGAGGATCGTGGGCATCATACCTGCTGCATGGAGCTGTGGGACTAATCGTGATTATAATAGTATGCTGTGTGGTGCTGGCCTGTCTAAATACTTGTTGCAAGGTCCTTATTAATAAGCTCTCGGCCCCATTCTCAGCGCCGCTCTGGTTTATCATGAAATGATAAAAAGGGGGGAATGAGGAGGTGTAGGATTACTAAACTATAACTGTATTGATATCTTAAGACGGATGAGAATTATGGCTGCTCGAAATACTGATTTAAAAAGTGTCCTTCAGGCCAGAACAGCCACACCACTGCTTACCTGGACTGGGTGCTGTGTGGTAATTCCTGTGTCTGGAACTTAATTGGATTCCCATTATGCTTGACTATGGAGATGATGGTCAATCTTAACGGGAAATGGGAAGGCTGTCTCAAACAATGAAGGTGATACCTGCCTTTGTCTCACCCGATTGCAAAATGATTAGCTGAACCTGTGGTGTGAGGCTGCTCTTTGTCCATCTGCTGTAGCCCTTTGTCCGTTTCCTGCTCAACCAAGAACTCCGGCACCTGACTCATTAAAGTGTGCGTGACAATACCTGTATAAATCTCTGTCTACCCCTTTGTACTGAGAGAACTCGGGAAGCGACTCTTAGTGAGTGCTGAAGAGAATTCTCCTAGCGGTGCACTGCTGATAAAGGTATTTGTTCGAATCGACCTCATGGCACTGTGTTATTTATAGCGGAGAATAGGGAAGTTGATTTCGGGACGACACAGAGAAATCTTGACATAAACTGTTGATTACAAAGCGTTTTCCGTATCTCCGCACAGTTGTCCTGCGTGTCCTTGTGCTGACCAAAGGACGGTAATAGCCATGCTCATTGCTCCTGAGAGTTCGTCAAGAACAATGCAGTGGAATATTTATTCTTCATTGGTAGATGGCTTTGCTGGGATAGAAATGCACGTTTCCCCTATTCTGTTAACTTGTGTCATGTTATGCATGCTGACCTTAGACACAAATTCACGCTGCCCATATGTCCCATTTCGGGGACTTCACTAACCCATCCAAGGAACCCACCAGGTAGTTGAAACTCCATGAAGGACTCGTTATGGTTTCTACAGCCTGCCTGTAAATCATAGCTTAAATTCTGCTTTCATTTCTGTTAGAAATGATAGTGTTCTTGCATAATGTTGTCATCATACTTTTCTTCGATTTGATAAATAACTTCTATCCTGTTGCTGTGACTCCGGCCTCTGTAAACGAATCAGCCGGCAGTTGTCAACTATAGCATTGCGAGATGAAAAGATCTTTCATGGCGAAGCGATATGTGAAGTTATTGTGGTAAAATGATTGATTTTGTTCCTCGGAGAACCACACAACTCCCAACCCACAACGGCTCATGATTCTTATCCAGCTCCCTGTTAACGCATTGATCGATTCAAACTTCTCTCTCATTCCAGTGCCAATGTACCTGATACGCTCTCCTCCCATTCTGGTGACGAAACATTGTACAAAGCAAAAGTCAGGTTGGTTTATTCGGCATGTTATTCCTCTCTACGAGGTCAGTGTTTATCATGTGATAACAAGATACTCGCCGTCCCCTCTACATGCAGCATGTTTCTTTTCTAGCTCCTCGCTGCATCGCACACACAACACTGCGCCCGCCTCCCTCAGCTCATCGATTAACCGCACAAGGAATGTTCCCTGTCCCAACAAGGCTGAACTGTTGGACACGTGTTTTGTAAAACGATACACCGTCAGTGAACCTCCCCACACCAGCGGCAGTTCATTCCACAGCGGAGGGTTTCGTTCGTTACATTTGTAATGCTGATTAACCGTCCAATTTGTTCATTTACTATACTAGTACTGGACTAATGGGGAATTATTTGTCTGCATATATGGGGTCACCGAATGCATCCCTGTATATTCAACGTTAATTGCGAACAAATGTCAGCTGGTGTATATGGACAGGACTTTTCAACGGACAGAAACTCAAATTCTCAGGATTGTTTCCGTAAATATATCATTGAACATTTTTAATTAATCCCCTAATTTAACTTGTCTCGATCTGTTACAGACAATGTTTCTTCTGAATATTAATCGTCCTCACGAAAGCCTGACGTGATTGATTTGGGAACCTAGGGCTTCGTCCTTGAGTTCCAAAATAATGTGCTGGTTAGCATCCTTTGCCTGTACCTCTACCGCTTTGATTAATTGGAGAATTTTCCGTGTCCCTTTACCTTCACTAACGCACTTCCGTGGGATAAGTATGCTCCATTCTTCTTCATTCTTATCAGTCCTTTTCTTCGGAAACCCATCTAAATCTGGGTTCATTCATTAGTGGGGATTTCCTGTCGATTATTCCGGCATCCTCGTTGGTAAATATACCGCGCTTATGGCGGAGCGTCACTCGAAACCACTTCTGGTAACTGCCGCTCGAATATGACTGTTGCGCAAACTGTTGATACAACCCATTCACGACAGAGGACTGGTGATCATAGATAAGTTATGGAGGCCGTGAAGCCACACACAGACCCACTGCTCTACTCTCCAGGTCAGCGCAGACACTTGTTGCATCCAACTGGCTGTTTTTCCCGCCTCCGGCTTCGCCAGCTCACATTTACAGCACTTGGGAGAACTCCACAGATTTCAACTTTCCGTCAGCATCCAACATTCCCTCATATCCATTTACTTCCTCTGAATTTATTGTACACTAATAGTGGAGACCGAATCGATGGTGCGGGAAAGCTCTTGTACCATTGTTCTGAGTCTGGACCAACGGTAGATTTGTATCATTGAGTCACCACATCTCTCTCGGACAATCAGCCTCCTTTCGTGAGAAGTATAGGCGTCCTCTCCAGTCCTCCAAATCGTTATCGATAGAGCATGGTGGTCTTTGGTCTCCGTGTTTCTTCAAAAGAAACGGGAGGCTCCCTCAGTATCGGTGAGAACAATATTTGCCTCACATTTTCTTCCATATTCCTCTGCCCATGACATCCAGGCATCTTTCCCCCTGCTTAAATTTTATATCCATGCATTGCCTTATTTCTGCTTTTCAGACGTCATGTTATCATTTCCACTTACCTCTCTCTCTCTCTAGATCAGAATTTATAATTTCATGATTTGCGATTGTAAGGTAACTGTGAATTCACCATGTATCCCTCGCAAACTGTCACACCTGAACGCCCATTGAGCTTTCCCAGCAGCAGGACGTGATCGTCATACAACTCCAAGTAATCATTTGGCTGACTTCCACAAAGACACAAATTTCGCCAAGAGAAATCATTCCCTTTGTTCTTAGTTTTACCGCTGTTAACGAACTCTGAAATAAGATTAGATAGATAGATGATAGATAGATAGATAGATAGATAGATAGATAGATAGATAGATAGATAGATAGATAGATAGATAGATAGATAGATAGATAGATAGATAGATAGATAGATAGATAGATAGATAGATAGATAGATAGATAGATAGATAGATAGATAGATAGATAGATAGATAGATAGATAGATAGATAGATAGATAGATAGATAGATAGATAGAGATCTTTATTAGTCACATGAATGTCGAAACATACAGCGAAATACATATTTTTGCGTCGTGTTCTGGAGGCATCCCGCAAGTGTGGCCACGCTTCCGGCGCCAACATAGCATGGCCACAACTTCCTGACCTGTAGTTCTTTTGGAATGTGGAAGGAAACCGGAGAACCCGGAGGACACCCACGCAGGCACGAGGAGAACGTACAAACTCCTAACAGACAGTGTCCGGAATTGAACCCGGGTCGCTGGCGCTGTAAAGCGTTACGCTAACCGGTACACTACCGTGTCCATCAGTGACATTAATTCAGATATGTTGTGATACTGTTCTTTCTCCACATTCAAATTTAAATAGAAAACAACAGTGTTATTGGACAGACAGAGTTTGTCAAAGTTAACCCATGCTTCAACATTTAGAATCCCTCTCTTTAATACCCAGAATGTGCCATTGTTCTATCAATTCACAGGATTTCTTCTCCATATTTGCTCTCTGAGGAAATGTCAACGAAGGCCGTTACTTCCCTCCTATCAAGGTGTGGGAAAAAGTGATCACTAAACGCCTTCGGTTCAGTAATGAAAGTTCAATTTCAAAGTTCATCTCAAATCAACTCGCCATGACACCGCCATACAGCTCTTCTAAATCAAAATTTCCAAATCTGACCTTCGAGCAATAAATCCATTCTTCCACCGTTTTTGGAGATTTTTATCTGGTTGGTTTGCAAATTATTGGTCCATTCATTTCCTTACTCCTGAATAAATCTCACCACTTTGGCAAATGCAGTCTTGAGGAGACGGCAAGATCCATTGAGCTCATGATAGTAGCGGAGTGGACTTCGTCTCCCAGCAGGCTTATAGCCGCTGACACGTCATTCTTCCCACTATTCCTTTGTTTCTCAGAACTGATTTACCTCGAGCAGCCTGAGTCTAATCTGGCATTCGCCGGCAACATCTGAAACCATTCACTCCAAATACTAGTCCGTTTCAAGTGATCCGCAGCACACAGTATGATATGACTAGACGCAGGGCATTAGAAAATGTTTGAGAGATCCCATGTTATTTCATTTCTTGTTTGATTGAAATTCCGAACAACATCACTGTCATCAGCGTCAAACGAATTGACTGGCTCTAGATCTGTATATTCACCGGATCCTCGGCCCGTTTTTTTTTTCTGCAGGAATGTTTTTAGTGTTGATATTGGTTTATTATTTTCACTTGAACCGAAGTACAGAGAAAAACTTGCCCTGCACACCCTTTGTGCGGACCAGTTCATTACATAGTGCATTGAGATAGTGCAGGGTAAAAGAAATATAGAATACAACGTGTGACAGCTACAAAGGAAATGCAGTACAGGTGGACAATATGGTGCAAGGTCATAACAAGGTAGATTGTGAGATCAAGAGTCCCTCTCGTCGTATAAGGGAACCGTTCAGTAGTATTATAACAGTGGGATAGATGCTGTCTTTGAGCCTGCTGTATGTGCCCTCAGGATGTGTCTTCTGCCGGATGGGAGACGGTAGAAGAGAGAATGACCCGTGCGGTCTTTAAGTATGCTGGCTGTTTCACCAAGGCAATGAGAGGTATAGACAGAGTCCACGGAAGGGAGGCTGGTTTCCTTGATGTGTTGGGCTGTGCCCACAACTCTGTGCAGTTTCGTGCGGTCGTGAACAGAGCAGTTGCCATACCAAACCGTGATAAATCTAGATAGGATGCTTTCTGTAGTGCATTGATAAATGCTGCTGTTTGTCAAAGGGGATGTGCCAAATTTCTTTGGCCTGTTTCACCCTGATCCTTCTTAATGCCGACACCCACTTACCCCACATGTCAGTGTGTACCTCGAGTTCGCAATATATTTTAACTTTTCACTCAAGATTAGATTTTTAATTGATCTGATTCGTGCATTGTCTTCTCGAGCTGAGGCACCTCTTATCCCGGACTTCCAACATGCACTCCAATGTCTCCTTTTCACAATTCTTCTCTTTTCATTGACTGGAACCTTCAGATATTTCCACACATCAATTGTTCTTTGTCTGTTAATCGATGTTTTTCAGCAATTCACCGGGTTTAAGAACCTTACCTGGTCGACTTCCGCTAATTATCTGACCTTCTCAGCCTGCGCGTTTTAAATGCATTCCTGCTTCAACGCCTTTTCTGCAGTTCGCACCATTTCTGACCTGAATGAACACAAGTCAATGTGTCTCGATACTATGGTCTGGTAATATTTATTTATCGCTAATTGAATACGTTGTAATCAACATGTTGAAACACTGTGATATCGGATTAATATGCAACTGCAATAATAAACCGTAAATATTTTTATTTCTGCATAAATATTTTTAAAATTACAACGTCGTTTTTAGCTGTTACTTCCTTGTTTTGAGGGCGAATAGCCGATGTCCACTTTCCAATGATATTTTCATGTTTGTGTCCCTCGTATTTACAAGATTTCCACAGGTTTTGCAGCGTAACTGTAACCGAGGGCTTGTTTTTCTGTTATTTCCCTTAATTTGCAGGTGTCGAATAATAAATGTAATGGAACCATCAGGTGGGATTTAACAACAAGTGCGGAGTTGTGCTAATCTTGAGATGGAACTTAATTTAATTTTACATGCTCTACGAAGCTGGTCCCTTAAATGCGGTTTTTCTTACAGGTATATCATCCTTATTCTCTTGATTGGGTGTGCAATAATGTCATCGCGTGGCATATATATGGCAATATTTAAGATAATGGGCAGGTATGAATTGTCAACCGCTAAACAACAGATTTCACGTTATCTGTCAGCGATAATTATCCTGACTCTGATTCTGAACCTCAGTGACGGAAATATTTGCAGTATCTCCCATGGTTAATTTTAGTAACAATCAGTCCATGATTAAAATAAAGATTCGTAAAGTAGCATTTTATTTCTCGTAGAAAAATAAAAGTTCTCGAATTTATATTCCATGAATCGGTCAGTTCCATAATGCAGTCGTTCATTTTTGAGAGTTCCATATCATGTTCCCAGTTGCAGAATACTGAAAAATGCTCATGGATTATGCAAGCAAGGAGAAGGTGCCCGCCTGTATTGTTGATTCAGTGTATCTGTATAATTATTTCCTTATACGTGTTCTCTGTCCACTTTCTCGTCATGTACAATGGGATTTTGCGGTTTCTTTGTACGATTTTACCTTCTTAACTTTCTCAATTACATACCTGTACCTTGGATAATATTCGAAGAGAACAAACATTACAAGGGGACGCTTTGCAAAGGTGAACATGAATCATTTTGAAACGGTCCATTTTTAAACAGAATTATTGCATTCCATAGATACTAATTGCAAATAGTCCCCCGTCCTTCGATTTCAAAAGTCCATTAAAGCATCTATTTACCAGTCGATCAATAATTCAAGATACGCACGCCTGGTGTCCGTGTTTTGATGACCTAAACACATTCGCCTCACCTTCTCTCACCCAGTCACTCAGAAGCACATATACTCACAAACCTAGCGCTGTGTCACGTGAATCAATTGTCAAGGATAAACGTCATCTAATGCAAGCCATGTTTCGGCTTTCAGTTGACAGTTAAATGGAATAAGCCGCTGCACGAGGATTTCATCACGACTCAGGGAATTGTCATATTCAATGGAAATAAATCATCGAAGGTCTCTACAGATAAAGTGACGTCCAAGAGTATGCAATAAATGCTCCTTCCTACATCCTTCCTGACAGAATTCAAAATGATATTTTGTATTAATTCCCAGGTATTTTAGGCTTATTAAAATGTAATTTCGGGAATTACCCAATCGGGTGGAGTAATATTGCCATTCACTATTGAAAATTTAAGATTGAAGTTGCCGTCTCATACAGGACCTCTGAGGATGTCCATTGCCCAATGCAATATTTCGCAAGTTTAAAGGAATGAACTGCATACACAGAAGTCCTTAATTATTTGTGTCCCAGTGATGTCCCAGCATCTGCTGATGTGTTGGTTCCTTTGGTTCTTCTCCCCAATTCCAAATAGAGGAAGCCTACTTTTAGAGCGGCAGGTTTAATGGACGTCTTCTTTTGCTTCCCCGATTAAAAACGTGCACTGTGAAATGCAGCGAACAGATGTTTCTGTCTTCTTTCCCGCGGAGACTGGAGAACCATTGGAACTTTCCAGCCCACAAGAGTTGTTGAGGCTACCTCATTGCAACTATTTATCATTCAGGTGGATAATGTCTTAAAACATCTGGGGGTGGCAGCAATGGGATTCTGGCATTTCTGGCCTGGAGTAGGTCAGACAGGATCATAACGGGCAGGCTTGAGGGTCCGAGTGACTTGGTTTATTTTTCTTGTGTTCTTGTGGTTTGGGTGAAACTCACATTGACATTGTAGTTATTTACAAGGTAATCTGAGTGCCTGGTTGATGTGACTGCTTTGGCTGTTCTTCTGACTACGGCTCCTTACGTTTTGCTGGTCCGAAACAGCGGCTTTCGTTTCTTACCTTGGGACTGAGCTCAC
This sequence comes from Pristis pectinata, assembly GCF_009764475.1. NCBI lineage: Eukaryota > Metazoa > Chordata > Chondrichthyes > Rhinopristiformes > Pristidae > Pristis > Pristis pectinata. Next base: position 125,387 of record NW_026262579.1, read on the forward strand.
ACGCGATCCCACCTGCGGTCAAACTTGGGAAACAAATTGACTAATTACCTGGAAACATTACCCATCTTCTCCGAGAAATAGCGACGTTATGTCCCACTATAAAGATTTCACCCGTGTTCAGTTTCTGTCAGTTATTTCAATCACCGCTGTCCATTGAGTTATCTTCATGCTCCAGGATGGTCACACCTGAAATCTCAGTTCATCCTGTTCGCCAGAGGCTGTGCAGGGAAGATGGATCAGGCTGTACAGGAGTGTTGGCGCAGGCCAGCTGAGACAGGTAGACCAGAATACGGGGAATATTTGTAACACGACATAGTTGGGGGTGAGATCAACATTGAATCTCATCTGCCATTTCCTTGCCCATTCTCCTAAATGTCTAGGTCTCTCTGCAAACTACCTGTCTCCTCAATATTCTGTACTCCTCCACCTATCTTGGAGTCATCCGCAAACTTAGCCACAAAACCATTATCTAAATCGTTGATGTACAAGGTAAAAAGGAGCGGCCTTAACACCAACCCCTGCGGAACACCACTAGTAACTGGTAGCCAACCAGAACAAAATCCTTTTATTTCCACCCTTTGCTTCCTGCCAACCAGCCAATGTTCCACCCATTCTGTTATCCTACCTGTAATTTCACGACCTCTTATCTTATTAATCAGTCTGTTATGAGGCACCTTGTCAAAGGCCTTTTGAAAGTCTAAATACACAACATCTACCACCTCTCCCTTATCCACCCTACCAATAGGTTGGTCAGGCAGGATCTTCCCTTCACAAAACCATGTTGGCTAGGACCTATCTTGCCTTGAAACTTTAGGTATTCCGTAACCCCATCCTTGAGGATAGATTCCAATAACTTTCCCACCACTGACGTCATACTAATTGGTCTGTAATTTCCTTTATGCTGCCTCCCTCCTTTCTTATACAGCGGAACTACATTTCCGACCCTCCAATCCTCCGGGACCATGCAGGAATCTATCGACTCCTGGAAAATTATCACCAATACGGCTCGTGTTGATGAAAGCTGCCCTTTCCACCATTAATTTCCCAACATTAATATCGTAACGTAAGATAAATCTCTCCTCTTGCTTTGATAAATTGCACGCCGACCACTCGCACGGCGCTTGGCATCATTCTAAACAAGGCACACTCAAGTAGGATAAGCGTTCCGTTTTTCGACCTCCGTCGAACAGTGGTACATGCTGTATCATCTGCAATCTCTCCTGCTGTGATTATCAAGGGTACCCCGGCACAGCAACTCCCAAACTTGTGAGCTGTCCCACTAGCGAGTATCAAGGAAGCAGAAACACAACACCACAAATGCAGATTCCTTTCTGTCGCACTTGGAAAAAAAATCTGTTTTTTCCCGTTGTTGAGCCTAAATCTGCCGCCTACCACCAGCCCCACTAACTGGAGCTTTTATCATAAGGTCAGCCGTGGATTAACAAGGTAGTTACTTGGGCGATATGTTATGCAAATAAGTCCAGGTTTGTCATCGATGCTCAGATCTCCAAAATAAATTATGTGCAAATGGTGCCACTAGCTCTGTGACAACAGTGCATTATGTCTCTGATACCGTTCCCATAACGCCTGATGTCACAGAACAATCACCAGTGAGGACGTTGTGTGTAGACAGTGCACATGATCACTTCCGCAATGTTTTGCGGGTACGGATTGAACGCCTGCGAGTGTCCTGTGTGAAACAATGTCGCACAGAATCAGCCCTGTAATCGTCCTTTGCACCCTGCCCAGTGCAATCACACAGTGAGACGTGCATCACTGGAACGTACAAAACTCATACCTCCGCCCGCAGTATGCAAGGCTGGCGTTTCTCCTGCCTGGGGAGTAATGGGACAAGGGACACAGTTTTAGAATAATTGCAGATTTGAAATTCACTATCTTGGAATCCAAGGGAGAGACAATAATTGAGCTCATTGAGAAGAGCGACCGGTAGATTTCTGGATATTCTGGAATCTCGGAAGATCGAAGCAGTGCAGTTAAATGGAGATGAGGGAAACCAGTTGTGATGTCCTGGAACGGCGGACAGGCTGGGGCGGCCGACTTACCTACTGGTTCTACTATCTTTTATTTTATCACGGGGTTTGTTCTGCCAGGGCCCAAATGGAATGTATTCCGCTGGCGACGGGGCAGGGAGAAGGTACACGAATATTTCTCAGAGCATCATAATCTGCACATAGGTCCATAGGCGACATCGATTTGCACTGGGTTTCAGGTTTCCTTGTCAGTGCAGAATGACATCTGGATTCTTCACAGAGCCTGGGTGCCAGTACTGTCCAGTCAGCAGAGACGCCAGGATTGCATACGGCGGGGCGGGTTATGCGTTTTGTCAGTTTTAATGATGACACAGTGGCCACAAATTAGGGCTAGTATCGCCGATCTCCAGCGATCGCGTTTTATCCTGACCTCAGGACTTGTCTTTCTTTCCTTTTCAATCGTTTTATCGAAATGCAAATTAATTCAAATTAATAAACATAACAATAATAATTATACATATGATACGAAGAGATTGGCATAAAAACAATAGCGGTTAATTTCTACTCACAAGGAGTAAAGTATGTAATCTGGACCTAACGTTCTTTGCTAAGTGAATATAATATTTAAAAGAGTTCAAAAGAAATTTGATTATATGAAAATAAACCCCCCCAAATCAGATATATATATATACATTTAATAATAAACAAAAGCAAACCAAAAAAATGGACTGATATTTCTTCGGTTAATAAAAAACATGATTATGTCGTCAGCTCCGCTCTTCGATATTCAAAGGTCATTGAAAGGGATTCGAAAAAAGTCTGCATATGTCATGTGGTGTTACGAACCAGGAAGAAAGGAAACACACCGAGTCATGTATAAGTGTGAAAAACTACTTTGTTTAATAGCTACTAATTATAATAAGGAAGGTAGAAGTAAAAATGTTAAATCTTAAGCAATAACCCCGAAAACTAAACTCGAATTGTGTGTGTGGCAAATTCCCAAATTCCAAGTCCAGGAATAGTTCTTAAAGTTCAGTTCAGCAAGCCATAAGGTGAAACGTAAACAAAAGCCTCTTCAAAACCATCGTTGACTGAAGACAAAATGTAGTGAGAAAATAGAGATATTACGAATTCCAAATGTTCCAGTTTGGAACCCAAACACGACACCTCAGGGTCTACTCAGCAGTGACGATTCCACCGCAACTTCTTCACCCCGAAAGGCACTCGAATCGTGGCCGTCCACACAAACACCTGTTTCCCTCTACAGTGAACTCCACCAAATTGCTCCAGAAATCCACAGGTGGATTGTAGTGAAAGACACAGTTACTGTTTTCATCCATCGATAGAGACTAGCAAGCTGATCTCTCTCTCTCTCTCTCTCGCTCTCTCTCTCTCTCCTCCTCTGACTGATTCCAACTGACTCCGACTGACTGCTCCAAAAACTTCCTTTTTCTTCTGTTGTCGTAACCACGCCACACTCTCTCTCTCTCTCACACACACACACACACATACACACACACACACACACACACACACACACACACGCACACGCACACGCACACACACACACACAAACCTCTATCTTAAAGAGATATTCATCAAGAGTAACCGAGTTCGTAACAATGGAAATATTGAATAAATGGACTACAAACTTCCTCAAATGTAAGGGAAGGATCAGCAGTACCACTTCTATTTTTTTCGAATTTTAAACATGTTATAGTTTGAGAAAACCATTGAAATGTGGTAGGGGTTATAGGGTACTTCATTTAAGTAGAATGGATGCCTTGGCCATTAATGTAACAAAAGCAATCATACGACAAGCAGAAGCGGATAGATGGCCAGAATCCATCATTTGTAACCCAAAAATTGCAGTAATAGGATGGGGTTGCAGATCAATATTCAATACAGTTGAAATAATATTTAAAAATTTCTTTCCAATATTTTTTTCCAAAAGAGGACAGGACCAAAGCAAATGTGTCAGGGAAGCACCTCCGAATTACATCTGTCACAAATAGGATTTATATGGTGATGAAAACAGGCTAACTTGTCCTTCGACATATGGGTCATGTGAACCACCTTAAACTGTATCAAAGAGTGTCTAGCACACATTGAAGATGTATTAACTAATGTCCAATTTTCTTCCATGTCTCTGTAGTTAAGAGTATCTGCAGTTCTCTTCCCCATTCATTCTTAATTTTATCGTGTCTAGACATATTTTCATAATCAGATCATAAATTATTGCTATCAAGCCCTTCTGATAAGGATTAAAACCTCAGATTTTTCTCGAAATGTGCTTTATATAGTATTGGAAAAGAAGGTAAGGTAACTTTTAAGAAGATTCGAATCTGTAAATATCGAAAAAAATGTGATCTAGGCAAATTATGTTTATTAGACAACTGTTCAAATGTCAAAAAAAAAGTTATCAATGAATAGATCACAAAAGCATGTTATTCCCTTCATTTCCATAAATAAAATGCTAAATCAATTCAGGATGGTTGAAAGAAATAAATTGGATTGAATAGTACTTGATGAAATGAATTGATTGAATCCAGAAAATACGAAATTGAAACCATATGCGTATTGTATGTTTAACTATTGGTTTAGTCATTTGTTTACTCGATTTAGTAAGTGCAAAAGGGAATGAGGCTCCTTGCGCTGATCCATATTCAAGGTACAGACATCGAGGATATTGAACTACATCTAAACCGTGTGTCCAAAAAATTAAATATCTGATATTAATTGCCCAATAGTAAAATCCGAAGTTGGGCTAAGCCATACTGTTATGTACTAGGTTACTATTGGTAAATATCCATTTAAGATAGGGCATTGTGTGTGTGTGTGTGTGTGTGTGTGTGTGTGTGTGTGTGTGTGTGTGTGTGTGTGTGTGTGTGTGTGTGTGTGTGTGTGTGGCGTGCTTACGTCAACAGAAGCTAAGGGACGTAATGACGTTGTTGAAGAAGTCAGTTGGAGTCAGTCATAGGAGAGAGAGAAAAGAGAGAGAGAAGAAAGAGAGAGGCACCAGCCTGCTAGATTCTCTATCGATGGATGAGAAACAATAACTGTGTCTGTCACTACAATCCACGTATGGATTATTTGGAGTAATCTGGTGGAGTCCACTTTGTCGGTAACCTGTTGAGGGAAACAAGTATTTCTGTGGACGACCACGTCTCGGATGATTTTCGGGGTGCGGAAGTCACTACGGAGTAAACACTGAGGTGTCGTTTGAGTTCCATCGTAGAACATTACGATTTCGTAATATCTCTATTTTTTCTCTCCATCTACGTCTTATCTTCAGACAACGGTGGTCGTTGAATAGGCCTTTGTTCATGTTTCACGTTATAGCTTGCTGAACTGAACTTTAAGAACCATTCTTGGACTTGGAATTTGGGACTTTGCCACACACACACACACACACGAAGAGTTTAGCTTTGGGGTTAATGTTCAAGGTTTAACATTTTTACTTCCAACATTCTAACATGTTCACTTTTATCTTTCTTGTTATCATAAGTAGCTATTGATAAAGTAGTTTTTAACACTGGTAGATGACTCAGTGTGCTTATTTTTTTCTGGATCGTAACAATACCACGATCCTTTTTTTAAGTTTTGTGAATATTTCTCTCGTAAACTTTGTTTTTTTATTCTTCCATATATATGAATAAATGTTAGAATCAATAGTATCGAAAAAGGATTTCGAGATGAAAGTTGGAATCGCCTGAAATAAATACAAAAAAATTGGTAAAATATTCATCTTAACCGCATTAATTCGGCCAATCAATGACAGAGACAATGGGGACCATTTAGTACACAATTGTTTAACATGATCGATTAAAGGTAAAAAGGTAATATTGAATAAGTCCTTATGCTTCTTGGTAATTTTAACACCCAGATACGAAAAATAATCAGTCACTAAGCTAAATGGTAATCCCCTGTAAATTGGGACTTGCATACTTATTGGGAAATGTACACTATTATTAAGATTTAATCTATAAGCAGAGAAAACACTAAAAGGAGCAAGCAGTGATAATACTGCAGGGATGGATTTCTCAGGGTTAGAAATTAACAGTTCATCTGCATATAGTGATATATTATGGATCCCCTTTCCACGAGTAATACCAAGTATGTTTGAAGAGTCGCGAAAGGCAATTGCCAAGGGTCCAAGGCAATATCAAATAATAAAGGACTTAAAGGGCAGCCCTGCCTAGTGACTCAAAAAAGCCTGAAAAGGGGGGATTTCTGATTATGAGTAAGTATTGAAGCCATAGGTGTATAATTAATCAATTTAATCGCGAATATAAAATTTGGGCTGAAATTAAATTTCTCAAGCGTGCTTAATAAATATTCTTATTCAAGTCTGTCAAACGCCTTCTCGGCATCTAGCGAGATAACGCATTCTGGAATTATAGATGAAAAGGTATATACAATATTCATTAACCTCCTTATATTAAAATGCAAATAACGATTGTTAATAAATCCTATCTGGTCATCAGAAATAATTTGTGGAAGTACCCTTTCCAATCTAAAAACCAATATTTTGGAAAAAAATTGGAATCAACATTCAGTAGGATCTCTATCCTTTTTGAAGAATTAAAGAGATAGCTGCCTCATGAAATGATTTTGGTAATTTACTTACTAATAGGGCATCTTTAAAATTTTACCTAACCAGGGAGAGAGGAGATCACAGTGCCGAATTACCAGGATGATGCTTCGATTATAGGGCACGTGCTGTTGGGAGAAGTTGACAAACTTGGGTTGTTTTATCTGGAGCGTCGGAGGTTGAGGGGAGAACTGAGAGCTGTTCATAAGATTACGAGAGGCACAGATAGAGTAGACAGACGGTAAATTTATCCCAGGGAAGAAATGTCTGATACCAGAGTAAATGCCTTTCAGGTGAGAGGCGACAAATTCAAAGGGGATGTGTGCGGCAGGTTTTTTTAATAGCGGATGCTGGGTGTCTGGATTGCTCTGTCAGTTGTGGCGGTGGACGTAAACACAATTGGGGCAAATGGATACACAGGGAATGGAGGGTTACGGACATTGTGTAGGCAAAAAAGATGAGTTTAAATAAGCATTTAAAAACTTGTTTAATTAGTCCGGCACAACATCAGGGGACGAAGGGCCTGTTCCTGTGCTGTACATTGTTGTCTAACCCAGGTCTCTGGATCTGATAATTAAAACCTCAAACAGCGTAAAGTTATTCTGCTGACAAGAGCCAACCTCAGACAATTCAAAGTCAAAGTCAAGGTCAAGTTTATTGTCAGAAACACAAGTGCACGGCCTCACAGCTGCAATGAAAAACGTACTTGCAGCGGCATCACAGGCACGTCGCGTTATATCAGCAGCACTCTCAAGTGAAACAAATTAAACATGAATTATACACAATTTGTTCAAGGGAAGAAACTCATTTAGAACAAAACAAAGTCACAGAGTTCACAAATCCCGGCCTGATTCTGCCTGTTCCCCCCCCCCCCCCAGTGTGTTTGGAGTGGGAGAGACGGAGTTGGTTCAGGCGGGGGAGCGGCATGTATTTCTCAGTTTTTTTGAGTACTGAGCGCATCTCACGATGAGAGTGAGGGGAGATTTCACCACCTCATTCAGCTGCTCCCAGAACTTAGTCTGGGTCACAGTGTAGAGAGCCGTGTTTGTGCAGCAGCTTAGGAGCTGCAGCATGACGCCCGGTTCCTTTAAGCTACCAGGTGGAAGCCAAACCGCAGAAATGTAAGCCTATTGGAACCACGCAGAATGCACGGTAAACAGCGCCCACAACAGGATGAAATTCCCCAACACAACCAACAGTAAAATGAGGGATTTCCTGCGGCTCTCCATCTCCGGGTCTCTGGGAGTTTCCCCACTGCTCCGACCCCGGAGTCTCCCGCGGGCTCTGCTCGCCACTAAAACGTGTCTGATGGTCAAAGCATTGAGCAGGAGAATGCGGACAAATGGGATCACAGGCGTGAGGAGGTGATGGAGGAACTCGACTGTGCTCCAAAGCACTGAGAACAGAACACCGACTCTTTCCCAGCAAAACCAAGGAAAAGTAATAAACTGGTAGTCTCCTGAGAGCATGACATACCAGAAAATGTTCTTTAAACAGCTCAGTACGGTCACCGTCCACAGAACCACAGCCGCCGTTCTCCCGGTGCAATATTTCGCTTTCAGCTTCTGACAACGAATGGACACAAACCGATCAAAGGTGAAAGGGACGGTGAACCAGACAGAACAGTCGATGGTTGCGTGAAGCAGGACGGCGTGGATATTACACACGGGGATATACCTCAGGAAACGAAACGCTCTCCGATAACCTATCGGAATCTGCCTCAGGATCAGGTCGAGGAAAACGACCAGTAGATCCGCCGTTTCCATGGCCACCATGTAGAGAGTGACGCCTTTGGAGAGACCGCACTTTCCCCGCGACAGGACCGCAATCGTCAGCACGTTCACTGTGAGGAGGGAAATAAGCACAAACATGACAGAGGGATTGGAGCAACGTCAGCAGATTCACAGAGAGGGAAATCAAATGTGGAAACCTGTTCTTGGATTCAGAGTTGGAGGTGGATGTACCCGACACCGGCGTTGTCTGTTGGAGACCGGGATTATAGGTCAGTGAAAACAACCAGTAACTGGTAAATAACGGCATCACCTCCATCAACAGACAGGTGAAAAGCGGTGGTTCCTTGGTCAGCTAGAGATGTCTGACCAGTGAACAGTTCATTACGTTTTCCAGTTCATAAAGATCAAAGTCCTCACCATCTGCGCTTCGGTTGACTTCTTCAGTATGCGGAATCAGCCGAGGTTCCTGATCCTTATCATTGTTCAGTGCTGTGTGAGAACGTCGCTGATCATTTTATGGTGACCGGGGGTGAGAGTGGATTGGAGACCCATCACTCTTCCTGCTCTTTATGCAGTGACTTTATGTTCGTTGTGAGTGAATCAGCCCCGGGTTCTCCTTCTATTTCTCACTCTGTGAGCCAGCGTCTGTGTGTCAGGGCCGCCACCTGCTGCTGGTTGGGAACAGGACGCAGCCACACTGGAGATTGTGGTGAAATTTGCCCAGGTTCCCGGCGCGCGGTTTGATTAATCCGCACGTAGAACCCCGGCAGGGGTTGGAGACGCTACGAAGCTACCAGAAGTTCCACATTGAAATTAGACATTGATTAATCCAACAATATCAGTTCACTGGTTGCCGTAGAGAGTTCGGACAGCTGGGATCACCAGACACGGCAGCAGTGAGGAGAGTGTGAATTACAGGAACGGCGGTGCAGACAGCAATGGTTTATCGGACAAATAAATGTAGTTGGGAACGTGTCACCAATATGAGAAGATGGCATCGAGAAGCGGAGGATAAATAACACGGCGATAAATGCCATTCAAGGCGTTAACCGACGCGCACGGACCAGGTCTATGTATGGCATCTCCCTCAACCGGAGCTCAGTTCGTCGAAATGTTCTGCTTTATTAACCAGAACACGTCATGAATAGTCCACCCACCAGACCTCTTTACAGGACCCCGTGACCACTTCTTCTCACCTGTTTGCTATTCGACTCGTTGGACAGGGACTTACCTGGAACAGCAACAAGAGCGGGGATTGGAAAGTAGACGGGCTGAACAATCAGGATTAAATAGATGATCCGATCTCCTACTGTTATCCAAGTAGCATCCGAAAAAAATATAGCCAGCAAATGGGAATACACCTCGCCCCATCGGTGTAACATCGCACTCTCCTGTTTCCGGATCCCGACCCATTCCTGTAACACCTCACTCCACTGTTCCCAGATTCCAATCGGTGACCAGAACTTCACACTCTACTATTTACAGATTGCATCCGTTCATGTAACATCCCACATTATTCGCAGCTCCGGAATTATCTCCTTCCTCTGTGTAGCTGCTACTCCTTGTCAGTGACGGAGGGGCTGCTCCCACTGACACTGTGAGACTTCATCGAAATGAAGAGTTTTTAAAAGCAGTGGGGAAACCCCCGGTGACACAATCGGGTTCCGTGCAGACTGACCGAGACAAAAGCGTGCTGATGTCCAAGATTTATACCCAACCACCCGGTACATGCATTCTTCTCCCTCTCCCATTGGGCAGAAGATACAATTGCCTGAAAACACATATCACCGGGCTCAAGGACAGTCTCTATCCCGCTGTTATAAAACTATTGAACGGTTTCCACATACGTTTGGATGGACTCTCCACCTCAGAATCGACCTCGTTATGACCTTCCACCACTTTGTCTGCCTGTACTGCACTTTCTCTGTAACTGTAACACTTTATTTTGCATTAAGTTATTGTTTTGCCCTGTACTATCTCGAAGTACCTGTTGTAATGAATAGGGTCTGTGATCTCTCTGAAGTGCCAATGGTGTGCGGACGTATGATCCGGAATTCTGTGGACGATGAACAGTTCCCTCAAAGTGAAAGTTTCAGATGAATCTTTGCTGTGGATGAGAGGATGGAGATAGAAACTCGATAACTTTGATTTATTTAATCTAACGTCAGTAAGAGGCCGATGACATCTTGTTTTTGACAGGCCTACATAGAAACAAATATATTCGAGATCAATCCTGTCTGTACCTCTCACAATCTGTTAGATTTCTTTCAGATCATCTCGCAGGTAAAAACTAGCCCAGCCCATCCAATCTCTCGCCATTTCCTCCAGTCCAGGCAAAACTGACTTCGGTTCGGAGGACTTCGGAGCAGCTAAGTGTTTTCTCTGTTTATCACTTTTATTCGGGTTTTTGGGAGTAAGGGTTAGTTTTTGTCAGGGTTTTTAGTGTAAGGTTTAGATTTTTTTAATGTTTTTTAAGTAGTCGTGGGGGCTGGACTGCGCAGGCGCGGCGCGGGCAGCTTAAAAAGAAGAGAAAAAAAACCGGAGGACTCGGGCTTCGGTTCGGCGGACTTCGGAGCAGCTAAGTGTTTTCTCTGTTTATCACTTTTATTCGGGTTTTTGGGTGTAAGGGTTAGTTTTTGTTAGGGTTTTTAGTGTAAGGTTTAGATTTTTTTAATAAGTTTTTTAAGTAGTCCAGTGGGGGCTGGACTGCGCAGGCGCGACGCGGGCAGCTTAAAAAGCAAACAGCCTAGAGAGCGGGCAGCGGAGTTAGTGGCAGTAGAGCGTTCTGGGCTTTGGCTCAAGGGGCTTCGGCGCGAAGTGGCAAGGAGGGTAAGTAGCTGGTAAGTAGGTAAAGGCAAGGTTTAGCTTTTGGTCATTATAGATTTGTAGGTGGGACTAACTGGGGAAAAAAGAAAGGTAGTCAGATGGAGGACATGGTGGTGTGCTGCAGCTGTTTGATGTGGGAACTCGTGGACCTTGTTGCGATCCAAGATGGCCACATCTGCAGTAAGTGCTTGAGGCTGGACGAACTTCGGCTCAGAGTTGATGAGCTGGAGTCGCAGCTACAAACACTGCGCAGCATAAGGGAGGGAGAGAGTTATGTAGACACGGTGCATCAGGTAACAGTCACCCCCCTTAGGGTAGGTACATCTGAGGTTCAGGAGGGAAGAGGAAGAAGAAGTCAGGCAGGCAGACAGGACAGAGAGCTCCGGAGTCTGTTCCCCTCAGTAACAAGTTTTCTACCTTGGAAGCTGTTGAGGGGGATGACCTGCAGGGGCCTAGCTGCAGTTACCAGGTCTCTGGCACTGGGGCTGGTACTGCTGCTCAGAAGGGAAAGGTGGGAAAGAGACATGCGGTAGTGATAGGGGACTCGATAGTCAGGGAAACAGACAGGAGGTTCTGTGGCAGTGAGCATGAATCCCGGATAGTATGTTGCCTCCCAGGTGCCAGGGTCCGGGATGTCACTGATCGGAGCCACAAAATTCTTGAGTGGGAGGGAGAGCAGCCAGAGGTTGTGGTCCATATTGGCACCAATGACATAGCTAAGAAGGGGGATGAGGTCCTGGAGAGTGAGTTCAGGGAGATAGGCAGAAAATTGAGGAACAGGACCTCAAGGGTAGCAATCTCGGGATTGCTGCCAGTGCCACGTGATAGTGAAGGTAGGAATAAAAGGAGGTGACAGATAAATGTGTGGCTGAGACGTTGGTGCAGGAGGGAGGGTTTTAGATTTCTGGATCATTGGGATCTCTTCTCGGGAAGGTGGGACCTGTACAGAGAGGACGGGCTTACACCCGAACCAGAAGGGGGCCAATATCCTTGCAGCGAGATTTGCTAAGGTGGTACAGGAGGGTTTAAACTAGTTTGTGAGGGGGAAGGGAACCGGAGGAGTAGGTCAGAGGAAGAAGGGAATGGGGAAAAGTTAGATCAAACAGGCAGAGAGGCTTTTGGGAAGGAGAAGCAGAATACAGGCTAAAAGTAGTAAGATAGATGGACTGAAGTGTGTTTACTTAAATGCAAGAAGTGTCAGGAATAAGGGGGATGAACTGAGGGCTTGGATAAGTATGGGGGACTATGATATCGTGGCTATTACTGAGACGTGGCTGACGTCAGGAGAGGAGTTGATATTGAATATTCCTGGTTTTCGATGTTTTAAGAGGGATAGGGAAGGGGGGAGAAGAGGTGGAGGGGTGGCGATACTGGTCAGGGACACTGTTACGGCTGTGGAAAAGGATGGATGTTGTAGAAGGATCATTTCTAGTGTTCCGTATGGGTGGAATAAGAAAGGAGCAGTTACTCTACTAGGAGTATTCTATGGGCCCCCCGGTAGCAGTAGAGATATAGAGGAGCAGATTGGTAGGCAGTGTTTGGAGAGAAGCAGAAATAACAGGGTTGTTATAATGGGAGACTTCAACTTCCCAAATATAGACTGGAACCTGCTTAGTGCCAAAGGTTTAGATGGGACAGAATTTGTTAAATGTGTCCAGGAGGGATTCCTGACGCAGTATGTTGACGGGCCGACTAGAGGGAATGCCATGTTAGATCTAGTTTTAGGAAATGAACCGGGACAGGTGAAGGATCTATTGGTGGGTGAGCATTTGAGGGACAGTGACCATTGCTCCATAACCTTTAAAATTGTCATGGACAGGGACAGGTGCAGAGAGGACAAGAGGTTTTTCAATTGGGGAAAGGCTAACTACGAGGCTATAAGGAGAGAACTTGGGAGTGTAAATTGGGATGTCCTTTTTGAAGGAAAATGTACCATGGAGATGTGGTCGATATTCAGGGATCTTATGCAGGATGTTAGGGATAAATATGTCCCGGTGAGGCAGAGAAGGAATGGCGGGGTGAAGGAATCGTGGGTGACGAGAGAGTTGGAATGACTTGTTAGGGAGACGAAGGTAACATACGTGAGGTATAAGCAGCAAGGTTCAGACAGGGCCCGTGAGGAATATAAGGTAGCGAGGAAGTAACTTAAGAAAGGGCTGAGGAGAGCTAGAAGGGGACATGAAAAGGCTTTGGCTAGTAGGGTTAAGGAACATCCCAAGGCCTTTTTCAAGTACGTGAGAGTAGGAGGATGGCTAGGGTGAAGGTAGGTCCGATTCAGGACAAAGGTGGGAGAATTTGCTTGGAGGCGGCGGAATGAGTACTTCTCTTCGGTATTCACCAGGGAGAGGGGTCTTGATGATGCGGAAGGGAGTGCTGGTAGGGATAATGTTCTCGAGGTTGTTGATATCAAGAGAGAGGATGTGTTGAAGTTGTTAAATAATATTAAGACAGATAAATCTCCGGGGCCTGACGGGATTTTCCCCAGGCTGCTTCGAGAGGTTAGGGAGGAGATTGCTGAACCGCTGGTAAGGATCTTTGAGTCCTCGTTGTCTACGGGGGTGGTGCCGGAGGATTGGAGGATTGAGAATGTGGTCTCCTTGTTCAAAAAAGGTAATAGGGATAGGCCAGGGAATTATAGACCGGTGAGTCTCACGTCTGTGGTGGGTAAGCTGTTAGAAAGGATTCTAAGGGATGGGATTTATGAACACCTGGAGAATCATGGACTGATTAGGGACAGCCAGCATGGCTATGTGAAGGGAAGATCTTGCCTTACAAGCCTGATAGAGTTCTTTGAGGAGGTGACCAGGAAGATTGATGAGGGCAGTGTGGTGGATGTGGTTTACATGGATTTTAGTAAGGCATTTGATAAGATTCCTCATGGTAGGCTTCTTCAGAAGGTCAGAGGCCGAGGGATCCAAGGAAGCTTGGCTGTGTGGATTAGGAATTGGCTTGCATGTAGAAAGCAGAGGGTTGTGGTGGAAGGAGTGCCCTCGGATTGGAAGGCAGTGACTAGTGGTGTCCCGCAGGGATCGGTTCTGGGACCTCTACTTTTTGTGATATTTATAGATGACTTAGATGAGGGGGTGGAGGGCTGGGTTAGTAAGTTTGCGGATGACACTAAGATAGGCGGTGTTGTGGATAGTGTGGAGGGCTGTCGGAGCTTAAAGAGGGATATTGATAGGATGCAGAGCTGGGCTGACAAGTGGCAGATGGAGAAGTGCGAGGTGGTACACTTTGGAAGGACAAATTCCAGGACAGAGTACAGGGTAAACGGCAAGGTACTTGGCAGTGTGGAGGAGCAGAGGGATCTGGGGGTTCATATTCACAGTTCGTTGAAAGTTGCCTCACAGGTGGAAAGAGCAGTTAAGAAGGCCAATAGGATGTTGGCTTTCATAAATCGCGGGATTGAGTTTAAGAGCCGCGAGGTTATGATGCAGCTTTACAAAACTCTAGTTAGGCCACATTTAGAGTACTGTGTTCAGTTCTGGTCGCCTCATGATAGGAAGGATGTGGAGGCATTGGAGAGGGTGCAGAGGAGATTTACCAGGATGCTTCCTGGATTGGAGGGTATTGAATATGAGGAGAGGCTTAAGGTGCTAGGACTTTATTCACTGGAAAGGAGGAGGATGAGAGGAGACATGTTAGAGGTATATAAAATATTGAGAGGAATAGATAGAGTAGACAGTCAGCGCCTCCTTCCCAGGGCACCAATGCTCAAGACGAGAGGTCATGGCTTTAAGGTTATGGGTGGGAGGTTCAGGGGAGATGTCAGAGGGAGGTTTTTCACCGTGAGAGTGGTTGGTGCATGGAATGCACTGCCTGGGGTGGTGGTGGAGGCAGATATATTGAACAGGTTCAAGAGCTTGTTGGATAGGCATATGGAGGAACGTGAGATAGAGGGATATGCGGGAGGAAGGGGTTAGGTGGTGTGAGGGTGGTCTGATGGACGGCACGACACGGTGGGCCGAAGGGCCTGTTTTGTGCTGTATGGTTCTATGGTTCTTATCCCAGAGATACTCCTCTGCTCTCTTCCCGGCATAATTGCATCCCTCCTCCACGGTGCTGACCAGAATTGCACAGCATGATCTGAATGCGGGTTGCACCTTCACATTCCATCTTATATTCCATGTCCAGACCCAGGAAGGCTGGCATGCCCCATGCCTTCATCACCACCCTATCAACCTCTGCAGCCACTTCAGGAAGGTCTGCCTTTGCACCCTAAGATCCCTCTGTACTTCAAGACTGTTAAGGGTCTTACCATTCACATCGTGTTGGGACCTTCCAAAACGTCTCAGTAAAATCCATGAAGACAACATCCACATCCCTTCCGTCATCAACGAACTTCATCACCTCCTTCAAGTACTCAATCAACTCCGTAGACTTGTCTTGACCCGCACAAAGCCATGCTGCCTGACCCCAATTAATGCACGGTTTCACAGATGCTCAAAAATCCCATCTCTAAGTAACATCTGCATTCACTTCCCTCCCACTTACGTGAGACTCATCAGTCTTTTGTTTCCAGGAATATCCCTATTTCACTTCTTGAATTACGGAACATGAACTCATGGCCATTCCACGTGCACATCGTCAGTGGCTGGTGTGGACACGAAGATCTTGATCAAAGCCTCTTCAATCTCATCTCTTCTCTCTCTCTCTCAATAAAATGGAGTTTGTCTCATCAGGCTCTGGAGACTTACTTCCTCCAGCATTTGATATTTTCAGCCTCGGATAAAGACCCTGACTCTCTGGATGATCTCTTCCTCTCCTAACCTGAGACATTTCTATCAGATTGTCCTTCAGCCTCCAAAACTCCAGAGAAAACAATCCAAGTTTGTCCATCCTCCGCTTGTCGCTTTACTCTCCAATCCAGGTACATTCTAGCGAACACCTTCTGCACCATCTCTAAAGCTGCCACGTCGATCTCATTGTGTGAGCACCAGAACTGCACACTATATTCTAAATGCGACGCAACTGATGCCTTCAACAGCCACAACATCACTTTCCAACATTTTTACTCACCGCCCCGACCGATGAAGGTAAACATGCCGTCCGCCTTCTTTGGGACCCGATCTGCATCTGTAGCCGTTTTAAGGAAATTGTGCCATTGAACCCCCAAATCCCTGTGTACATTAGTGCTGTTAAGGTTCTGGCCATGAACGGTGTACTTTTCCCATGCACTTGAGCTCCCAGTGTCCAACACCTCACACTTTCCCGGATTATACCTCGTCTTCAATTTTTCCGCCTTTTTCTGCAACTGATCTGTATCCCGCTGTCTTCTTTCACAGCTGTTTACACGGCCCAAAACGACATCAATCACTGGAGGGAAGAATGAAAGAGAGAGAGAGTTAGACAGAGATTGAGGGAGGAGCGGGGTTGAGATGAACGGAATGCAGGAGTCATGAAGTCACAAAATAATACAGCACGGAAACAGGCCCGTCCGCCCAACTGCTCCATACCGAGCACAGCATCCTGTCTGCTAGTCCCAGGTGTCCGTCTTAGCCCCCATAATCCTGCAAGCCCTTCCCATGTCTAAATCTCTCTTAAGTGTTAAAATTGTACCCTCCTCAACAACTTCCTCTGGCAGAACATTCCACGTACTCATTACACTATGGGTGAAGAGGTTAACTGTTCAATCTCGCCCCTTTTATCTTGAGCCTGTGCCCTATAGTTTTGGCCTCCACAACCCTGAAAGAAAAGACTATGACCGCCCACCTTATCCATTACCCCAATGATTTATCTACCTCGTTGAGGTCACCTCTCATTCCTCTGAGCTCCAGGCAATAAAGAGCCAGCGTGGCCAACCTCTCCCTGTGACTCAGGCCCTCTCGTCCTGGCACCGTCCTCGTAAATCTCTTGGGCACCATCTCCAGCTGTACAGTGACTTTCCGATAACAGGGTGACAACAAATGTACACAATATTCCAAGTACGGCCTCACCAATGACTGATATAACTGGAAATAATGTGCCTATTCCCGAACTCGATGCCCTGACTGAGGAAGGTCAGCATGCTAAACGCCTTGTTCATCACCCTGTCTACATGCGCAGCCGCTTTCAGCGGACTGTGCACTTGTATTCCCACATCCCTCTGCTTCACAACATTCGGCTGGGCTCTGCCATTCTCTGTTTAAGGTCTGCCCTGGTTTTACTGTCCAAAATAATCACCTTACCCTTATCTAAGTTGAAATTCATTTGCCACTCCTCTGCCCATCTGCCGAACCTCTCAGAATCCCTTTGCAAATCATTGTAACCTGCTTCACTGTCAGCAAGACGCCCTAATTTAGTATCATCGTCAAAGCTACTAATCGTGCATTGTACATTTACATCCACATCATTTACATACATAATGACTGACAGAGGTCCCAACACAGACCCCTGGGGCACTCCACTGGTCACAGGTCTCCAGTCGGAGAATCGACTTTCATCCATCACTCTCTGATTCCCATCATCGAGCTCATTATGAATGCACCTCGGTAGCTCACCCTGAATCCCATGCAACGTCACCTTCCAGATCAATCTGCCATGTAGGACCTTGTCAAAGGTCTTACTAAAGTCCATATAGACATAATCAACTGCCCTGCTTTCCTCTATCCCCTCTGTTACCTCTACGAAAAGGTCAAAAATATTTGGCAAACGTGTCCTCCCACGGACAAATCCGAGCTGGCTCTTCCTGATCAGTGTTTGATTATCTAAGTGATGGTAGATCTTGTCCCTGATTCCCTCTAGTCACTTCCCTACAACTGAAGTCATGCTCACTGGCCTGCAGTTCCCTGGCCTGACATTGCTGCACCTCTTCAACAACGGGATAAAATCTTCTTGTAAAATCTTAATATACACCTCTGTCAGGTCAACTAAAGGAAGTACAAGATGAAAAGGGGCATGGATCGAGTTGACAGTCGGAGACATTTTCGCAGGGCAATAATAGCTAACGTGTGGGGACATAATTTTAAGGTGATTGGAGGAAGGTACAGGGGAGCAGTCAGGGGTAAGTTTTTTTTTACACAGGGAGTGGTGGGCACGTGGAACGTACTGTCTGCAGAGGTTGTGGGGGCAGATACATTAAGGACATCTGAGAGCCTCTTAGATAGACACATCAATGGTTGAAAATTAAGGGGCTATGTGGGAGGGAACGCTGATAGAACTGAGAACAGTATAAAATGTCGGCACTACATTATGGGCCGAAGGGCCTGTACGGTACTGGCGTATTCTATGTTCTAAAGGAACAACACTGACCACCGTCCAGTCTTCTGGAACTTCACCAATGACTAACAATGAAGGAAGTATCTCCGCAAGAGCCATCGCGATTTCCTCCCTGGCCTCCCATAAGTTCAGTTTGTGTAGTTGGTCAGGCCCTGGGGATTTTCCACGCTAATGTGCTTCATGCCTGCAACTACCTGCTACCTCGTAATATGCATCTTATCCAAGACCTCACTACTTATTACCCTCATTTCATTGGCATCCCTGATGGTCTCCGTTGGAAACACCGAGGAGAAACGGACATTAAAAATTTCAGCCATCTCCCGTGGCTCCACAGAGAGGCGGCCCTGAAGGTCTCTCCGAGGAGCTGGTCTCTCGCTCGACACCCTTACACTGTTAATGTAATGAAGACCCTCTTGGTATTATCTTTAACCCTGCCTGCCAATTCCACCTCATACCCTCTTCTTCCCCCCGATTAGCCTCTTCAGCCTGGACTTAAACTTTTTATATTCGTCGAGGGATTCCTTTGTACCCAGCTCCTTAAAGGTGATGAATGTTTCCTTCTTTTTCCTGAGCAGAGCCTTGATATCTCTCGTCAGCCAGGGTTCCCTGACCTTGGTACATCTGCCCTTCATCCTGCCAGGAACATGCCGCCCCTGGACCATTGATAGGACCCTTTTAAAAGCCCCCACTTGCCAACTGTTCCTTTGCCTTTGAAGAGAGTCGCCCTGTCGACACCATCTAGATACTGTCCAATGTCCTCAGTCATCCTGCTCCAGGACAGGACTTTAGGCAGTGATTAGGGATGTGCCGTTGGTTACAAGGACCGAATGGTTGAAGGGAAGTCGTTGTTCAAGAACCTTGTGGTGTGGAGAATTCAGGCATCTGTACCTCCTGCCCGATGGGAGCTGCGAGAAGACGGCACCGCCCGGATGGTAGGGGGATCTTTCAAACGTTGCCTTCTTGAGGCATCGCCTGCTGTAGATAATACCGATGGTGGGGAGGCATGTGCCTGTGATGTATTGGGCAGAGCCCACCACTCTCTGCAGCTTTTCACGTTCGTGCGCAGTCGAAATGAGCATCTGCAGAAAGTTTGTTCGACAGTTCGGTGAAAAGCCGAAACTCCCTGACCTCTTCAGACAGTAAATTGGCGGCCTCGCCTTCCTTGTGATTGCATCTAAGTGCACGGATGTTGTTGTTGGAGATGGAGGGGTGTCCCAGTGTCTCAGACACACCCGGCCCCGACACCCCTCCCGTTCTCCATCAGGAAGGTCTGTCATTGCAACAGAACGCCACCAGGTGGGAGTGTTGTCCACAGTGCACAAACCATCACTGGGTGGGAGCGTCATCGAGTCAACCAGCACGGATACAGGCCCTTCGGCCCAACTGGTCCATGCCGACCAAGATGCCCCATCCAAGCGTGTCACATTTGACAGCATTTAGCCAAATACCTTCTAAACCTTTGCCTTCTATATTCTTGTCCAACAGT
Organism: Pristis pectinata; assembly: GCF_009764475.1. Lineage (NCBI taxonomy): Eukaryota > Metazoa > Chordata > Chondrichthyes > Rhinopristiformes > Pristidae > Pristis > Pristis pectinata. The sequence goes on from NW_026262579.1 coordinate 145,214, forward strand.
TTTTTTTGAAGTTTTTGTTGGTAAATCGGTTTATGTTTGTCACCTGCACCGAGGTAAAGTGAAAAATAGGTCTTGCATACCGACAGTATAGGTCAAATCATTACACAGGTCATTGAGGTAGTACATGGTAAAACAGTAATAGAATGAAGAATAAAGTGTTACAGTAACAGAGAAAGTGCATTGCAGGCAGGCAATGAGGTGCAAGGGCCATAACGAAGTAGAATGTGAGGTCAAGAGTTGTTTTATCGTTATCGTGCACCGTTCAATGGTCTTAAAACAGCGGAATAGAAGCTGTCCTTGAGCCTAGTGGTAAATGCTTTCATGTTTTTGTGTCTTCTTCTCGATTGGACGGGGGAGAAGAGTGAATGTCCGGTGTTGGAGGGATCTTTTATGATGTCGGCTGTTTTACCCAGGCAGCGAAAAGTGTAGACAGGGTCCGCGGAGCAAGGATGGCTTCCCTGATGTGCAGAGCTGTGTACGCAACTCCCTGCAGTTTCTTGCGTCTTGGGAGGACGAGTTGCTATTCCAAGCCGTGTTGCATCCAGATAGGATGCTTTTTTATTGCGCATGGATAAAAATTGGTGAGTGTCAAAGTGGACATGGCAAATTTCCTCATCATCCTGAGGAAGTAGAGGCATTGGTGAGCTTACCTGGTCGTGCCGTCAACTTGTTGGAACAGAACAAGCAACTGGGGATATTCACTCCAAGGAACGTGAGGCTCTCAACCACCTAGACTTCATCCTTGATGTACAAAGGTGCATGTCCACCGCCCCTTTCCGAAATTCAATGACCCGCTCTTTCGTTTCGATGACGTTGAGCGAAATCTTGTTGTCATGAGTGTAGAATGACTGTAGGGAACGATAGGCACTTGAAATGGCCAAATAACATTAGTGGGATGGGCTAAAGTGTGTCGACTTTAATTCGGGATATATCAGGAATGAACTGATGAACTCAGAGCATGGGTAAGTAAGTAGAACTATGACGTGATGGCCATTACAGAGACTTGGTTATCGCAAAGTCTTGAAGAGCTGCTGGACATTCCGGGGTATAGATGATTCAAAAGGGACAGGGACGGAGGTAAAAGAGGTGGGGAGTCGGCTTTGTTAATCAGGGACAGTGTCACAGCTGTAGAAAGGAGGATATCTCAGAGGAAGCAATGGGTCAGTGTGGGTGGAGGTCACTAACTGGAAGGGAGCAATCACTCTATGAGGAGAATTCTGCAGACACCCCAACAGCAGAAGAGACACTGAGGAGCGGATGGAGAGGCAGGTTTTCGGCAGAGAGAGAGAGAGAGAGAGAGAGAGAGAGAGAGAGAGAGAGAGAGAGAGAGAGCGAGCGAGCGAGCGAGAGAGAGAGAGAGTGCGCGAGGGGGGAGAGGCCTTGAAGTTTGTCAGGATGGCGTACGACAGACTGATATGCCAGTGCATGTCTACGCGATGAAAGAGGATGTGCTGGAACTTCTGAAAACATTACGATAGATGAGTCACTGGGGCCGGATGGGATATATCCAAGGTTATTACGGGAAACATGGGAAGAGATTGCTGCGCCTTTGGCGATGATCTTTGCTTCCACACTGACCACAGCATTTGTGCCAGATGATTGGATAATGGCAACTGTGGTTCCTTTGTTTAAGAAAGGGAGTAGGGATAACCCTGGGAATTACAGACCAGAAAGTCTTACTTCAGTGGTGGACAAGTTACTGGTGAAAATTCTTAGAGACAGGATTTATTGGCATTTAGAGAAGCAAACGCTGTTTAGTGACAGTCAGCACAGCATTGTGAGGGTCCAGTCGTGTCTCACGAGACTGACTGAATTCTTGAGGATGTGACAAGGCATACTGATGAAGGTAGAACAGTTGATGTGGTGTACATGGATTTTAGGAAGTCGTTTGGTAAGCTTCCTTATGAAAGCCTTATTCAGAAAGTCAGGAGGCATGGCACCCAGGGTAACTTGGCTGTGTATATTCAGAATTAGCTCGCCCATAGTAGACAGAGGGTGGTGGTAGATGGAATGTATTTTGTCTGCAGGTTGGTAACCAGTGGTGTTCCACAGGGATCTGTTCTGTGACTCGTGCTCTTTGTGATTTTCATCAGTGATTTGGTTGAGGATGTGTATTGGGTTACTTTATTTTGCACTATATATTTATTTAATAGTTCCTCGCAGTTTTAAGCCTTTGCACTGTACTGCTGCGACAAAACAACACATTTCACGGCATTTAAGACGGTGATAATAAATTGATTCTGATCGTGAAGATGAGTGAGATCCTCCGTAAATTAGACGCTCCGATTCAGAAGCGGCTTGCTCATAGAATACGGAGGGAACTGATCGATGGACCTTATATGGGACGTGTTCTCCAGGGACCGCCTTGGGACCTCCGCTGTTTGTAATTTTTCAAAACAAGCTGGATGAAAATGTGGACGGGTGAGTTAGTAAGTTCGCAGAGATACAAAGATTGGTGGTGTTGTGGATTGTGTTGAAGATTGACAAAGGGTACAGTGGGATATTGGAGTTTAATCCGGCCACATTATCGGCGTTGCACTATTGGAGATCAAATATAAAGTGACTGTTAATGGCAAGACCCTCAACAGTGTTGGTGGCCAGAATTACACAGACTGTTCTGAATGTGAGTTGTACCTTATGTTTCATCTTATATTCCATGTCCAGACCCAGGAAGGCTGGCATGCCGCATGCCTTCCCTACCGCCCTATCAACATCTGTAGCCACTTCAGGAAAGTCTGCACTTGCACCCCAAGGTCCCTCTGTACTCAATAATACTGTTAAGGGTACTGCCATTCACAACGTATTGTCTCTTTACATTTGATCTCCCAAAGCGCTGCACTTCACCTTTACAGGATTAATCTCCATCAGCCACTTCGCCACCCATCTCTGCAACTGATCTCTATCCCTGTATCTGTTGGCAATCTTTAGGTCTGTGCACAAAACCACCAATCTTTGTTCCGCTGCGAACTTACTAACTCGCCGATCCACATATTCATCCAGGGTATTTTGATATATCACAAACAGCATCGGTTCTTCTACGGATCCCTGTGGAACACCAGTTGGCAAGGACCTCCAGCCAGAATAAGTCGCATCGACCACTACTCTATGACTTCCGTGGGCAAGCTAATTCTGAATCAAAACGGCCAGGTCACCGTGAACCGCAGGCATCCCTAATCTTCTTGATGAGTCGATCACGAGGGACTTTCCAAAACGTCTTACTAAAATTCATGAAGACTTCCACATCCCTAACTTCATCAACGAACTTCATAACCTCATTCATGTACTCAATCAACTTCGTAGACTTGTCTTGCCCCGCACAAAGCCATGCTGTCTGACCTCAATTCAGCCACGGTTTCATAAATGCTCATAAATCCCAACCCTAAGTATCCTCTCCAGTCACTTCCCTGCCACTTAAGTGAGAATTACAGGTCTTCCGTTTCCAGGAATATCCCTATTTCACTCCTTTACTTACGGAACAACATTAACTCCTCGCCATTCCACGTGCACATCGTCAGTGGCTGGTGTGTACCCGAAGATCTTGATCAAAGCCTCTTCAATCACATCTCTTGTCTCTCTCAATAACATGGGGTTTATCACACCCGGTTCTGGGGACATATTTCCTCCATCATGTGATATTTTAAGCCTCGGATTAACACTCTGACTCGCTGGATGATCTCTGCCTCTCCTAACTTGAGACATTTCTATCAGATGGCCCTTCAGCCTCCAACACTCCAGAGAAAACAATCCAAGTTTGTCCACCCTCTACTTGTCGCTGTTACTGTCCAATCCAGGTAACATTCTAGCGAAAATCTTCTGCAGCATCTCTAAAGTTGCCAATTCGATTCCATTGTGTGACCACCAGAACTGCACACTATACTCTAAGGCGACACAACTAAGGCGACACAACTTAAACAGCCGCAACATCACTTTCCATTTTTATCACCGCCCCGACCGATGAAGGTAAACTTGCCGTCCGTCTTCTTTGGGAACCTATGTGCATCTGTAGCCGTTTTAAGGAAACTATGCCATTGAACCCCAAAATCCCTCAGTACATTAGTGCTCCTAAGGTTCTGGCCATGAACTGTGTACTTTTCCTTTGCATTTGAGCTCGCGAAGTCCAACACCTCACACTTTACCAGATTAAACCTCGTCTGGTTTCTCCCCCTTTTTCTGCAAACTGATCTGTATCCCGCTGTTTTCTTTTACAGCTGTTGACACGGCCCAAAACGCTACCAATCACTGGAGGGAAGGTGGGAAGAGAGAAGGAGGGAGAGAGAGATTGAGGGAGGAGCGGGGTTGAGATGAACGGAATGCAGAAGTCATGAAGTCATAGAATAATACAGCACGGAAACAGGCCCATCGGCCCAACTGCTCCATACCGACCACAGTATCCTGTCTGCTAATCCCAGGTGCCCGTCTTCGACCCATAATCCTGCAAGCCCTTCCCATGTCCAAATCGTTCTTAAATGTTGCAATTGTACCCGCCTCAACAACTTCCTCTGACAATTTATTCCAAGGTCCTGGTCTCTCCCTCCTCACCCTTGTACTGTTTATGTAACTGAAGATGCTTTTGGGATTATCTTTAACCCAGCCTGCCAAATCCACCTCATATCCTCTTCTTGCCCCCCTGATTTCCCTCTTCAGACTTTTTTAAACATCTTATATTCGTCGAGGGATTTATTTATACCAGCCCCCTAAAGGCGATGTAAGCGTCCTTATTTTTCCTGAGCAGAACCTCGATATCTCTCGTCAGCCAGGTTCCCTGAACATGGTGCATTTCCCCTTCACCCTGTCAGGAACATGCTCTCCCTGGACCCTTGATAGGTCCCTTTTAAAAGCCCTCACTTGCCAACTGTTCCTTTGCCTTTAAAGAGAGTAGACTGTAGACCCCGGCTAGATCCTACCTAATGTCCTCATAGTTTACCCTGTTCCAGTTCAGATCTTTAGGCAGGGATTAGGGATGTGCCGGTAGTTACAAGGACCGAATGGCTGAAGGGAAGTCGCTGTTCCTGAACTGGTGGTGTGGGACATTCTGTTTCTGTACTTCCTGCCCAATGGGACCTGCAAGAAGATGACATAGCAAGGACGATGAGGCATCGCATTCTGTAGATAATTCCGACGGTGAGGAGGGATGTGTCTGTCATGTACTTGGCAGAGTACACCACTCTATGCAGCTTCTTGCGTTCCTCTGTTGTCCAGAAATCAATTGCCCTATCCGTCCGCTGCAAATAACACAGTGGCACAAGGTCGATTCGAACAAATACCTTTATTAGCAGTGCACCGCAAGGAGAATTCTCTTCAGCACTCACTAAGAGTCGCTTCCCGAGTTCTCCCCGAACAAAGGGCAGACAGACATTTATACAGGAATTGTCACGCACATCTCATGCAAACGGCGCCGCGAGTTTAGATCAAGCTATAGAGATCTCGAGACAGCTATCACACCTTTTGTCTTAGTATAATTGAGTTATAATCAAGGCTTTCAAAGGCAGGTATCACCCTTCATTGTTCAGGCCAAGTCTTTACCTCGATGTTAATTACACTCAGTATCGCCACCGTCTGACATATCGGAATGGTTCTTTACCCGAAACAAAGGCAGTTAACATACTTAACATTCCAACCTAACTAGTGGGTCAGCAGCTTGCTAGTCCTTGCTAAAGAAATATAAATGCAAATATATATATATTTTGTTTGCCAGTTTTCGGTATGGTTGCAATTCTTAACCCTTCACTTCCTCGCCTCCACATTCGAATTGCCGTGCCAGACCGTGATTCAACCGGTCAAGACACATCTGACAGGACATCTGTGCAAGTTTGATAGAGCGTTAGGTGACAAGCAGAACCTTCCTGAACTCCTAAGAAATTAAATTCGCGGGCGCGCCTTCCATGTAATTGCATCTAAGTGCAGGGAATTGGTTGCTCGAGACAGAGCAGTGTCCCAGTGACTCACACACACACACGGACCTGACACCACTCCCTGAATCCATCTCGTGGGCGTGTCATTGTAGCAGAACACCCCCAGGTGGGAGTGTTGTCCACAATTCACAAACCACCACTGTGAGGGGTTGTCATCGAGTCAACCAACAGGGACACAGGACCTTGGGCCCAGATGGTCTATTCCGACCAAGATGCCCCATGTACTCTAGTCCCATTTGCCAACATTTGGCCCAAACATTCGAAACATTTCCAATTCATGTACCTGTCCAAATGTCCTTTAAAAGTTGTTATTGGTAAATTGGATTTTTCTGTCACCTGTACCGAGGTACAGTGAAAAACTTGTCCTGAATATCATCCGTACAGGTCAATTCTTTACACAGTGCACTGAGGTGGTACATTGAGTATTATAGTAACAGAAAAAGTGCAGTGCTTATTTTCAACACTGGTGCCCCACAACGCTGCATCCTCAGCCCCCTACTCCACGCCCTATACACTCACGACTGCGTGGCCAGATTCTGCTTTCACCCCACGTGTAAGTTTGCAGATGATACCACCGTAGTTGGCCGTATCTCAAATACGGATGAGCTGGAGTATCGAAAGGAGATAGAGAGCTTAGTCCCATTTTGTCAAAACAACAATCTGTCCCACAATGTCAGCAAAACAAAAGAGCTCTTCGTTGACTTCAGGAAGGGGTGAGGTTCACATGCTCCTGTCTACATCAATGGTGCTGAGGTCGAGAATGTCGAGAGCGTCAACTTCCCAGGAGTGAACATCAGCAATAACCTCTCCTTGTCCAACCATGTGGACGCACGGCCAAGAAAGCTCACAAGCACCTCTACTTCCTCAGGACCCTAAAGGAATTTGGTATGTCCCCGTTGACCCTCACCAACATTTATTGATTCACCACAGAAAGAATCCTTTGCCGATGCATTATGGCTTGGCATGGCAACTGCTCTGCCCGGGACAGTAAGATACTCCAGAGAGTTGTGGACACAGCTCAGCACATTACGGAAACCACCCTCCCCTCCATGGACTCCATTTACACTTCTCGCTGTCTCGGTAAAGCAGCCAGCATAATCAAAGACCCCACACACCCCAGATATTCTCTCTTCTCCACCCTCCCGTCGGGCAGAAGATACCAAGGCCTGAAGGAGCGTACCACAAGACTGACGGACAGTTTCTGTCCCTCTGTTGTAAAGCTATTGAATGGTCCCCTAGTTCGATATGATCACCTTTTGACCTCAAATCTACCTCGTCGTGGACTTGCACCTTATTTTCTGTCCGCACTGCTGTAACTATGACACTTTATTCTGCATTCTGTGATGGTTTCTTTCGTTTTCTGCCATCTCTATGTATGGAATAATCGGTCGGAATAGCATGAAAAGCAAACGTTTTTTCACTGATTCCCGTAACATGTGACAGTAACAATGAAGGATGGGCAATAAGTGCTGGAAAGTCCTCACCATCATGTGATGTCAGGCTACAAAGCCCTACCCCCGGTAATATGAATCTTCTGCAACCAATCTCCACCTGTTTCCCTCATGTCCTGAGCAACCACGATTTTCTCCGCAGTAAATATAGAGGTGACACGTTCATTAAAGTTCTCATGCGGCGCAAGACATTCGCGGCCTTGCTCATCTCTGTGGGAACCAACCCTCTCCCTAGACACCCTGGTTTGTCCTTGCTACATTCTTTAAACAACGGAACAACATGAGCCACATTCCTGCCTTCGGGAACTTCACCGGTGGCTGACGATGAAGCAAATATTAACTCAAGGGCTTCTGCAATTTCCTTTCTAGGCTCTCGCAAAATCCGAGGATGTACTCGGTCAGGCCCTGTGGATTTATCCTCCTTCATGCACTGTAAGGCTAGCATGAAAAGCCTCCTCCTTGGTAATATGAATATTTTCCAACCCATCTCCACCTGTTTCCCTCATCCCCTCAGCCACCATGGTTTTCTTTGCAGGAAACAGACAAGAGAAATGTTCCTTAAAATTCCCACACATGTCATGCGGCTCAAGACGTTCGCGGCTCTGCTTGTCTCTGACGGACCTACTCTCCCCCGAGCCACAATTTTTCAGTGCAGCTGGAGAACCTCTTGGGATTTCACTCTGAAGTGTATTCTTAATTTTCTCGTAGTCACCATGAGATTCGAAAGAACCAGACCTCGCAAACCCAATGTATGCTTCCTTCTTTTCTTAACGAGAACTTAAATGTCTCTCGTCAGCCAGGGTTCCCTAAACTTGCCAGGTTTACCCTTCCCCCTAACAGGAGCATGACACTTGATATCACAACATTTAAAGGCTCCCACTTTCCATTCGTTTCATTCGCTTCAAACAGTCTCAGCCAATCGACGTCTGCAGGATACTATCTAACTCCGCCCGAGTCAGCCCTGTTTCAGTTTAGGACTGGGGATATTGGGGAAATTAAAATCTCGCGCAGAAACAACTCCATTATTCTCACAAATATGTGACATGAAATCCAGAAAGAGTTCGTTAGTTGGCTTTCATTGCATTCACGAACCAGACACGCGAGCGGCTCTACTTCGATTGGAATTTGAGGAGATTTAGTATGACATCTGACGGTCTTGTAAATTTCTTTTGATGTACAGTGGAGAGAATTCTGACTCTTTGTTGGTCTGGAAGCTCCAATGCACAGGATCGAAAGAGGGTGCAGAGGGTTGTGGAGTCAGCCAGCGCCATCGCGCGCACAACCTTCCCCATCACCGAGGACATCTTCAAGACGCCGTGCATTAAGAATGCAGCATCCGTCACTTAGGAGCCTCACTATCTGAGAAATCCCTTTCTCGTGACGACCATCAGGGAGTATGAATACCTACGGTGCCCGATCCAGGAACAGCTTCTTCCTCTCCGCCATCAGATTTCTGAACGGTCCATGAGCACCACTTGATTGTTGCGTACTTTGTACTTTTTATTTATTTATTTAATAGCTTCTCGTAGTTTTTTGCCTCTGCACTTCAGCGCTGCGGCAAAACAAACACCTTTCACGGTATTTAAGACGGTGATAATAAATTGATTCTGATCGTGAAGATGCATACGATCCACCGTGACTTGGCTGGTTGGATTCTGAACTGGTTTGCCCATAGAATACAGTGATCGATGGGACTGATTCTGGCTGGAGGTCCGTGAATAGTGGTGTTCCCCAGGGATCGGATCCGGACCTTTGTTGTTTGTGAAATATCAGAATTAACCTGGAAGAAAATGCGGATGGGTGGGTTATTAAGTTCGCAGACGATACAAAGATTGGTGCAGTTGTGGATTGTTTGCAAGATTGACAAAGGATACAGTGGGATGCAGGTCAGTTGCAGATATGGGTGGAGAATTGGCAGATGGAGTTTAATCCGGCCAAATGATCGGTGTTGCACCTTTGGAGATCAAATATTAAGTGACTGCACACTGTTAATGGCAAGAACCTCAACAGTGCTGATGGACAGAGGGATCTTTTGGTGGATATCAACAGCTCTCTGAAAGTTGCTGCACAGGTTAATAGGGCTGTAAATAAGGCTTATGGCATGTTTGCCTCTGTTAGACGAGGCACTGATTTCAAGAGTCTGGATTTATCTCGCTGCTGTTTGAAACTCCGGTTTGGCCGCACCTGGAGTATTACATTCAGTTCTGGTCACCCCGTTACAGGAAGAATGTGGAGTACTTGAAGAGGGTGCTGAAGTTCCAGGATGCTGCTTAGATTAGAGGGCATGTGCTGTGAGGAGAAGTTGGACAAACATGGGTTGTTTTGTCTGCGCGTCTGAGGTTGAGGGAAGAACTTACAGCAGTTCATAAGCTTACGAGAGGCACGGATAGAGTAGACAGCCGGCATCTTTTTCCCAATGACAAAATGCCTGATGCCAGAGTAAATGCCATAAAGGTGAGAGGCGGCAAGTTCAAAGGAAATTGTGAGGCAGGTTCCTGGATTCTGCTGTCAGGTATGGCGGTGGAGGGAAATATGATTGGAGCACATGGATGTACAGAGAATGGAGGGTTATGGACATTGAGTAAGAAAAAAAGATTAGTTTAGTTAAGCATTTAAAAACTTGTTTAATTAGTTCGGCACAACACCGTGGGCTGAAGGGCCTATGCCTGGTCTGTACCTTGTTTTCCAACCCAGGTCTCTGGATCTGCGAATCAAAACCACAAACGGCCTGACGTAATTCTGCCGAGAAGAACCGAATTCAGATCATTCAAAGTCAAAGTCAAGCTCGAGTTTATTGTCAGATGCACAAGTAAACGACCGCACAGGTGCAATGATAAACGTACTTGCAGCGTCAGCACAGGCACATCGCGTTATATCAGCAGCATTCTCAAGTAGAACAAATTAAACATGAATTATACACGGTTTATTCAAGGAAACAAAATCATTTGGAACAAAACAAAGTCACAGAGTTGAGACAATATTCTTTCCAGTTCACAATTCCCGGCCCGATTCTACCTATTTCTCCTCAGTGTATTTGGAGTGGGAGAGACGGAGATGGTTCAGGCGGAGTAGCGGTGCGGATTTCTCAGCTCCTCCGCGCTGAGCGCATCTCACAATGAGAGTGAGGGGAGATTTCACCACCTCCTTCAGCTGCTCCCTGAACTTCGTCTGGGTCACCGCGTAAAGAGCCGTGTTTGTGCAGCAGCTCAGGAGCTGCAGCATGAGTCTCAGTTCCCTTACGGTCATAGGTGGAAACCCAGCCGCAGAAATGTAATGTAATCGGAGCCACACAGAATGCACCGTAAGCAGAGCCCACAACAGGACGAAATTCCCCGACACAACCAATAGTAAAATGAGGGATTTCTTGTGGCTCTCCATGTCCGGGTTTCTGGGACTCTCCCCACTGGTGTGACCCCGGAGTCTCCTGCGGGCTCTTCTCGCCACTAAAACGTGACTGATGGTCAAAACACCGGCGTGATAAGGTAATGGAGGAGCTCGACTGCGATCCACATCCATAATGCCCAATCTGTCCCAACAAAACCAAGGCACATTAGTAAACATGTAGTCTCCCGAGAGCATGAAATACCAGAAGATGTTCTTCAAACAACTCAGCACCGTCACCGTCCCCAGAACAACAGCTGCCGTTCTCTCGGTGCAATATTTCGCTTTCAGCTTTTGACAACGAATGGCCACAAACCGATCAAAGGTGAAAGCGGCGGTGAACCAGACAGAACAGTCGGTGGCTGCGTAAAGCAGGACGGCGTGGATATTACACACGGGGATGTACCTCAGGAAAGAAAACGATCCCCGATAAACAATCGGAATATGCCTCAGTATCAGGTCGAGGATAACGACCAGTAGATCCGCCATTGCCATGGCCACCAAGTAGAGAGTGACGCCTTTGGAGAGACCGTACTTTCCCCGAGACAGGACCACAATCGTCAGCACGTTCACTGTGAGGAGGGAAATAAACACAAACATGACAGCGGGCTTGGAGCAACGTCAGCAGATTCACAGAGAGGGAGATCAAGTGTGGAAACCTGTTCTTGGATTCAGCGTTGGAAGTATTTGTATGGAATATACACAAAATAGAGGCTGTACACACATGTTTACTTATAATTTGTTCTGTGCCCAAGATGGCGCTGGCAACTTCTGCTTCTTCACCAAGGGAAGGGAAAGCCCGCCCTCGGGGAGGGTCAGATAATTCACGGGTGACCAAGCATGACGACCTAATGCGACCCGGTGCCTATAACAAATGTCTGTACTGCAGAAATGACCAGAGTATAATGTGATTAGCTTAGAAAACAACTGTAGCAATGTACAAGCATGTTGTGATTAGATTAGAGAAAGACTTGTGAAAACAATTGTGGCAGAATGCAAGGGGTTGAGGAACGAGGGTCTGTAAATTAGATGTCGCTGTGCAGCTGAAAGTGACAAGATTGATAATGCCAACTGGACTAGGAAGGGGCTATAAGAAGAACTGTGATCCTTTGTCCAGGCGCGATCAGTGACCAGCTCTCTGACCGTCACAGCCTTTGTTTGCAAATAAAGGTTTAACTTCTTGAAGAATCTTCTGCGTCTCCTGATCATTATCGAATCTCGGTAATCCACGACAGTTGTACCTGACACCGTGGTTGTCCGCTGGAGACGGGGATTAAAGATCAGTGAAATCAGCCCGCAACTGGAAAATAACGGCATCACCTCGACCAACAGACAAGTGAGAAGAGGTAGTTCCATGGTCCGGTATAGATACCTGACGGTGAACGATTCATTACGTGTTCCAGTTCATAAAGTTCAAAGTCCTCACTCTTTGAGCTTTGGTTGAGTGAGACGTAATATCAGTTTGCGGACGTAACTGGTCAGTTTGCGGAATCAGCCGAATCTCCTGATCCTGGTCATTTCTCAGTGCTCTGTGAGAGCGTCACAGATCATTTTGTGGTGACCCGGCGTGAGTATGTGTTGGAGACACGGTCACTCTTCCTGCTCTTTATGCAGTGACTTTGTATCAGTTGTGGGTGAATCAGTCCAGGGTTCTCCTTCTATTTATTACCCTGTGAGACAGTGTCAGTCTGTCGGGGCAGCCATCTGCTACAGGTTGGTAACATGATGCAGCCACACTGGAGATCATGGTGAACACTCCCGAATCCCCGGCGGAGCGGTCTAATTCAGCCGCAAGCAGTGTCCGGCAGTGGGATGAAGGCGGTGGCAAACTACCAGAGGCTTCAGGTTGAAAATAGACTACGATGAATGCAACAATATAAATTTACTGATTGCCACGGATTGTTCCGTCAGCGGGATCACCAGACATGGCAACAGTGAGGAGTGCGTGAATTACAGGAACGGCAGTGGAGTCAGCAATGGTTATTGAACAAATGTAGTTGGGGACGTGTCAGCGAAATGAGAAGATAGCATCGAGAAACGGAGGATAAATAACACAGAGATAAACCCCATTCGAGGCATTGATCCCCGCACACGGATCAGGTATGGCATCTCTCTCAACCGGAGCTCAGTTAGTCGGGACGTTCCGCTTTATTAACCGGCACACGTAATGAACAGTCCACCCACCAGACCTCTTTACCGGACCTCGTGACCACTGCTTCTCACCTGTTTGTTGGTCGAGTCGTTGGACAGGGACTCACCTGGAACAGCAACAAGAGCGAGGATGGGATAGTAGACGGGCTGAATTGTCTGGAGTAAATATTGGATGCGACGGTCTACTGTTATCCGAGGAGCATAAGACAAAATGTGCTCAGCATATGGGAATACACCCCTCCCCATCGCTGTAACATTCCACTCTTGTCTTTCCCGATCCCGGCGCATTCCTGTAACAACTCACTCTACAGTTCCCAGATTCTAATCGGGGACTGGACCTTCAGAGTCTACTATTTACAGATTCCAATCGTTCTTGTAACTACCCACATTATTGTTTGCAGTTCACGAATTATCTTCTTCCTCTGTGTAGCTGCTGCTCTCTGTCAGTGACGGACGGGCTGTTCCCACTGTGAGACATCATCGAAAAGAACAGATTTTAAAAGCAGTGGGGAAAACCCAGGTGACACAATTGGTCTCCGTGCAGACTGACGTTAATCACACTTACTGAACAAATATCTGCGGTTATCCCCTTTGTATCCGGACGGCTGGAGCAACACGTAAAATGACCGAGACAACAGCGTGCAGATGTCCAGGATTTATTCCCACCCACCCTGGGCATTCTCTCCTCTCCCCCTCCCATTGGGCAGAAGATACAAAAAC